>NC_045738.1:31359404-31363343 GCF_008692095.1 Etheostoma spectabile | reverse complement strand
CTGTTCACAACACGGCCTGTCGGGACATTCTACAACGCTTATCGTGAAAAAATGTAGGCAATAATCAATGATCAACAAATTTCTCATGGCAATATCATGTCATGAACACTTAAGCTTGTCGGTTTAACGATCATAGAAGTTATCACACAGTAACGTTTTCTGCTTCATTGGCGCCAATGGCGAGGGAAAAGCTGGTTTAATATACCTAAAAATTGATCAATTCCTCTCTCACATTGCTCCTCATAACCACTGAAACTGTCAAAAATTAACCAGAAATTTGGTGATGATGTTTAGGAACATTAACTCATGTTAACCTTTTCCCCTTATGACTTATAAAGCCCATGAGAACTGTGGGAAGTCAACCCACAGCCACTCCGCTGCCCTACTGAAAATGTGACGCAGAAACGCTTACTGTCAGATAACGTCCATAAAAATAGGACTTTTTCTCTATTTGTCTATTATAACTATGTCTATAACTATTTCTCTGATTCGATACTTTGTCCTAACGCTGCGGATCCATGACTGAAGCGTGGTGACGCAATGCCTCCCCTTATTTGTGGCTTGATGGGCGTTACCTCAAGTTTACCGCTGCGGCCGTGGTTTGGGTTTTTGAGGTTTTGGTTTTTTAAAACGATTGCTCAAAACCAACCTCTTCCCTCTCAAATTTTTAAATTTGGAGGGAGAAGTGATGCGTATAAATATGGATTTTGTTGAGCAGTCATTTAGCCATGAATCCAAAACAGAGAAGGATCTTAAAGATATCTTAAAAATCCTATCTTAAAGATCTTTCTCAGTTTTGGATTCATGGCTAAATGACTGCTCAACAAAATCCGGAGGAATTGGAATCTTCTACCAGTAACAAGCATACAATAATGTTTGTGATTGGCTGTCTAACGTTACGTTACGCACAAAGACAGAGCTAAAAAATAAATAAAAAGATTTGTGTAATGTTGTAATTTATTGCTGAATGGAATTCATAATATTGATATTTAAAAATATTGATGAGGACCAGGTATTGAAGATAGGTATTGGTATTGGTACCAGTGTTACATGCCGTGTTTTGTTGTTCTCTACTCGTGTGATTCCCTCCAGCTGTGGGTGACCTAACCCCGCAGCTGAGGCTGCTTGGCTCTAACGATTGGGAAGCGTTAAATGGCTGTGCTAAGCCTGTGGCAGAGGTGCAGACTTACAGTACAGAGAGAGAGCGGTATTATCTGTTTTTGGCTGAGTTGCTTCAGAATGGTGTTGTGAAGCTAGTGTTAATTGAGTTAAGTTGTGTATTTAAAACCTTGAAATTTAGTTTACATTTTGCAATTCATTTGTCTTCCTATTAGGAGACCACTTTAAGTTCCGTTAGTTTAACAATAAATAATTTGATTCATCTTGAAATGTTTTCAACTTTCCCTGGTTTTCCCCCAGGCCTTATTTAATCGTTACCGTCCTCCGCCCCTAGACACAGTGGGGACGTAACAACCATTATCAACATTTTTTGAATGATACCCAACCCTAAATGTCGCTAAAGAAGAAAGAAGCAACAATTTGAAGAAAGTGATCGGTATGATGGAAAAACCGGATCCAGAATATTGATGGCTTAATGTTGTAGCTCAGGCTGTGTGACCTGGGTGTCCTGCGTGTGTTAGATGAGCGTTAGCTGCCACTGCTTATAATCACAGAGGTGCCTTTATGTCCGGGGGTCTGCTCTGATGGCATGCGGAGGTGAGGGGTCACATCGTAGTGGGCGGGGCCCGTGCCGGCCGAGGCGCAGTAACCCCGTAGGCTCTCTTGGTCATAGAGGTGTTCCAGAGCGTAGCCTGTCAGGGAGTAGGCTTTATTCTTGTCCAAGTAGGGCCGCGGGTGGGTGTGGGAGGGGTAGAGAGCCGGGGCCGAGGCGGGTGAAGCTAAGCACGGACCCGGCCGCACAAACGGATGGTGTAATGGCAAAGAGAAGGGGGACAGGTCTGTTTGAAGGTAGTCTTTGGGCTTGTGGAGGCGCTCAGGACCTGGACTGCTGAGCCTGGACAGGGGGGCGGGACTGGGCGCAGGGCTGATGGTCTGACTCAAACCTCGACACACCACCGTCTGCAGTGGCAGTGGCCCTTGATTATACTCGGGAGTGAAGCATGGACCAGGGCCCTTGGGCAGCCCATTGGCCGGCCCCAGGGGAGCATCTGGAGGGCCCTTGCGCAGCTGAAGTCGACTTTCTTCTTCCTTGATCATCTGCTGCGTGGCACGGATCAGCGTCTCGATCTTGCTGGGTTCCTGCGGGCTACAGCGGTAGTGGTCAGCCTGGTAGCGATCCCCCGAGTCACTGGCTGAGCCTCCGTCTGGAGAGCTGACCACGCTGTCCTCGTCCCAAAGGCCCCGGCCTGCAGCAGGACAAAATGAAAGCAGTCAATGCAGAGAAAACAAGATCCAAGACTTTCTTGGTTGATAGGTGTTTGGTGAGCTCACACAAAACAAGAGCAACAAGAACTTATACCTCGCATACAGTGCGTGTAGTACATGTTCAAAAAACACTTTTTCTTTCTCGCACTCCCCATGGCCGCTGCACCTGTATTCACGCTCTGTTTCAGTGCCTGTCTCTTTAAGCCCCACTCTCGAAAAAGCCCAGTCTGCTCTGATTGGCCAGCAGTCCACATCTCGCTCCCGTTGTTGTTGTCGCCGTACAGCCAGTGTCTGGCTTTAACTGAGTATACAGCCAGACTTTGGGTTACAGATTACATCTTTCATTGCCGTTAGCATGTAGCTATACATGCAACAATGTTAACGCCGCAGAAGCTTAAAAAGAAATCACTCCAGTCCTGTCTACCTGGACCAATCATAGAAGACAAGAAAAACCGGCTTGGTTTAACGTAACCCTTTACACCAGGGGTCTTCAACGTTTTTTCCCAGTCCATGACCCCCAAACTGATGGAGATGGAGCGGGGACCCCCATATATATATATATATATATATATATATAATATATATAGTATAAAATGTGTTATATGAACTGGTCCTATAGTGCCATGTGTGCTTGATGACTGAAAGACATCTTCTGCCTCCATTTATCTGTTTCTACAGTGTGTTGATTCATGTTAATGTGTATTTAAGACATTTCAATTAGTGGAAAAATTGCAGGGGGGGGGGGGGGGGGGGGATATAAAAAAATCTAATCACCAAAACTTTCGCGACCCCCATGCAGTACCTCCGCGGACCCCCTAGGGGTCGCGGACCCCCTGTTGAAGACCCCTGCTTTACACTGAGTGGTCCAACCCTAATGTTAGTCATAATGTGGACATATGAAAGCATTAAACGTGTGTTTTAGATGAAGGGGATGAGAGTATATTTAGTTTTTCCTTGTCCTCATTTGCTCAGCGACATTAAATTGTATGAATGGGACGTAGGTGTTTTCTACCCAAGGTATAGGAAGCACATATTGGGATTGGGTCTATAGCAGAGTTTGGCGATTGAGAGAAAATCAAATATTGGGATGTTTTTTACCAACTACCAAAATCAATGTCAATATTTTAGGGCTGACTATTGCTCACACAAAATATTAACACAGTGAGAGATAAATAATCACAAATAATGTGGATGCAATAACGTTAACGGGAAATAATGAAATATAAGTTCAGAAAACTACATCACTTTACTGTAATGCCGGCTATAAAACCAGGAAAAGAAAGGTTTTTTCCTGTCATATCACAATCTTACGATATCCAAAATTTAAGATGATATCTAGCCTCATGTATGTACAGTAGACATGGCCCAAGTCTTAGGGCGTTTTCACACCTAGTTTGTTTGCTTTGGTCCAAATCAGTTGAGTTTGTAAACTTGGAGCGATGGTTTCACACCTGGAAAAATCCAAGCGTCCCAAAATGTGTCATTCCAAATCACGCAAGAACATTCCCTCCTTTTATTGGTCGGATGTGTCTGGGGCGGGAGCAAGAAAGTAAA
>NC_045738.1:31359193-31359394 GCF_008692095.1 Etheostoma spectabile | reverse complement strand
AGGTCCTGTGTTCTGGACTAGTGCATATTTCTTGCATCTCCCTGGTCAAACCAGCTCATTTCATTTAAATAATCAGACATTGTTTCATGAGCGACGTTACTACGTCTGCACTGGTCACAGAGATTTCACTGTGCTCTGCTGGTGTCTGTCTCCAACTGTACCGACGGCTGGTTTGAGATGCGAGTGATGGACGGTGAGCTT
>NC_045738.1:31347724-31359183 GCF_008692095.1 Etheostoma spectabile | reverse complement strand
TATTTCTGTGATAGAAACACTACAAGCTGCTACAGTCGGCTGCTCCGCTGCATTGCAGACTGCTAAACATACCTGACTACAGGAGACATTAGCTCAGACTTGCGGAGTACACATACAATAGTTGGTGTGGTCCAAGGTGGGATCACGTTCTGACCACAAACAAACTAGAGTTGGATTGTTTGGTCCGCGTTTAGTGTGCACCCGAGTGTGATTGCCACATTCTCACCTGCCCAAACATGCCGTGGGGCAAATGAGCTCTAGTTCAATTTAACTAAAATAAAACTAAGCAGGTGTGAAAGCGCCCTTAAGCTTGACTCATGGTACACAGAGCTTTCACCGTGCCCTACTGAAGTTTGTACTTGCGTTGGTGTGTGCATCGATCTCTTTAAGAGAGTAGCAGGGCTGACATGTGTATGCGTGTGAAGTGTTTTGGTAGAGCAAGTGAGAGAGTGACGGTGATTAGCTTCGGAGCGAGTAGCGACTCTTGAGTCATAGTGAGAGAAACAAAGTGTCTCCCCTGTGCTTTCTGACTTCGGTGGGAAAACTGTAGCAGGAAAAGTTAACCGTCTCCTTGATTTCATGTTGTTTATGGAGGAGGAGAACCTGGAAATAAGTTGGGGGAAATGTAATGTTAAATTTTTTGAGAGTTGCACGTCAGGCTTTGGTCCGTAGGGTCCGTGTCTCTATGTAAGTACGAACATAGCCACGCCGTAGATTTAACGCAGAGACATAAATCTGACCCGAGTTCTCACCGTTGTAGCCGTGGACGGCTGTGATGTGCGGCACGCTGCTGTCATATCCCTCGTGGTTCTCCAAGGAGCTCTTGCTCACTGGTAGGACGGACCGGGCGGTGCCCCACCACGCGTCCCTACCAGTCGGAGGTGCTCCGAGAAAATAACGCCCCGCCTCACATCGACCACGCTCACAACTCTGTCCTTGACCATGTGCGTGAAGGTGTGTGTAGTCCTCGCTGGCGGTGTGATGGTGCTCGTCAGACAAGCTGTAGCAGCGCGGGCGGGGATCAGGGAACTGCCTGTACACACAGGACGCGTCCAGGCCTTCGCTCTGCTCAAGCAGCTGGGGGGAGGCTGAGTCAGTGAGGGGGCTGCTGCCCCACGGACTGTCCTGGTCCGACTCGGATCGCTCCGTCTGGAAACTAGGATACTGCAGTGGAAAAAGTGGGTAGGGAGAGAAGAAAATGTGCGTTTTTCTTAGAAAAGAATCAGTTTTTTTTTTTTTAGAAAAGTCACATGATATATAGTATATTGTCTTTGGAAGTGTAGTATTCAACTTAGTTTTTTGTTAAAGAAGGAAAAGAAAATTACAATACTCAATACTATCAAATCACAACATTTCTAGAATAGCAATAAATGACGATTGCAACACAAATCAAATCAGCACCCACGTATCGTAAAATAATTGAATCAGAACAAAAGCTTATGGTCCCCGCCCTACTATATTTCTAGACGTTTGACATGGACATCTTATCAACGCTGGGTATAAGCCAACCAACAGCATAAGGCATAATTACAAATCTTTCTAATTGTGTCATCATTTAAATAATTAAATTATAATCTAATTATGTAAGCATTATTATGATACTTGTTTTAATGTTAGCACTATTTCTACTTCTACTATTTAAAAGATCCTCAGGAAAAATGCCAGGATGTGTAGCAAAATTGCCATAGACATTACAGGTCATGTGACAGAAATGTGTTTTCCCATATGTAAACATTTAAAAAAAAAAACAGCTGTTTAGAAACAGTTTACTGAGCCTCGCAAACACTCTGAAATTAACAAAACAAAATTACAAATAGACCTAGCGGGACACATGAGCAGTCCGACGAACAAGGTAAACAAACTTATTTGGAAGAGAAAACAAAGTTAAATTATTATCCAGCATTCATCACATTTTACAGATTACTTTCTGGGTCTACTTTGGTTTACCCTACTTGCAGTAGCTGTGTACAAACAGTAAGCTAGACGTCCTTTTTCCCAGCCACATCCTCCAGTTCGTAGATCCTTTCCAGGTTATACAGTACGGGATAAACAAACCCTCCAGGAGACATGACAAGCAGATGTCCAAACCATCTCCACTGACTCTTTCCAATGGAAAAGAGGAAACTGCTTTATTTTGAGCTCCTTTCAGATGCATTTTCTAACCTATCCTATCCAATAGAAAACGGTGGATATAACAACAAAACAACCCCCAAGTTCCAGTACCAGAGCAACAGTAACAAACAGCAATTGTCTTTTGAATCAGTGGTGGCCAAACTTTTTTACATCAAGGACCCCTAAACTGACACAAATGAAACCATAGTCCATGGTCCATGGACCAAGGTCCCCCCATCTCATAGTATTTTTAGTTTTAAGATGTTTTATTACAGAAAGCGTATGAAACCCATGGCTAACGCAGTCAAACAGTATGTTCTTGTGTTACATACAGTATTAATGGAATTATAGTGAAAATAAAGTATTCCTCTTTTTGCAGATGACGCTCTGGAACCCCTCAAGGACCCCACTTTGAAAACTACTGCTTTAAATAATACATAATGGTACGTCAGCTAAAGAACCACTGTATGCTCCTTTCAGCCAAAACAAGGTATCATTCAAACACAAGATATTTAATTTCTTACCAGGAAATACACCCTAAATATGAATATTAACTTTGCTGGGGGGGATGCATGTGATTTCCCCCTTTCTGGTGTACCTATACCTCTGCTGTGTTATTTCTATCCCCAGTGGGAACAAAATATGTCCCCCCCTTAAAGTGATTAATGCTAATTTACCAATAGATCACATTGCCTGTAACGTGAACAGTGAATAGTGCCATAGAAGGAGAACATCCAAGCAGCAGTTGCTGGTTGTATTTAGCCGCTACAGAGCTACGAGAGGTTATTTTCATTGAATATTAAACTTTTCATAAATAGCCTAAGTGTCGAGTAGCACTATATCCATGCTATTGTACAGTAGAGGGTGATTTAATTCTTGCATGTTTTGTTTTGCTTTTTACACGATCGCACCTTGAACTTTGGGACCACTGTTTACGTCAGCAACACATCATATGGGATTTAAAGCTAAATGACCACAGTCCAGTAAGACATAAAATCCTCACCTGTGTGTATGGCGAGAGTCTAGCTTTGGTCTTGGGCCGGGATACTCTGCTCTTGGGAGTTCTGCAGGTCTCTGTAAGGCTGCCGGCGGTGCTGCTGCTGTTGTATGGGAAAGAGACCTTGGATGTGGTCTGGTCCAGAGAAAGCTGGAGGCCCTTATACTCTGTCTCCCTAAAGACATAAGCAGAAATTCCATGTGGTGCTTTCACAATATATAATAATAATAATATTGTTTATGTTTTGCATGTGCATGTCATAGTTTTAATGCGGTCTATAATTACACAAGAAGAGATCCCATTTCCCTGGAAAGGCTGTTTATCAAAGAACACAAACAGCTCATGTGTACCTGTGTGTTTGGTTTTTCTCTTGGTGCAAAAAAAACATTAACATCTGTTAAGCAATTAGAGCCTCATGATGGTGCTGAGAGGGCCAGCATGCGGAGAGATGTGTGTTTGTGTTCCTGCCGATGTGTGTGAGGGTGACTGCTGGGAGGGGTGGGGTGTGCTAAGAGGGGTGGAACGGCTGTTGGGATGCTTGTTTTACCAGGAGGATTGCTGCAAGGCCTTTAACAAACACTCTGCAGAGGGAAAGCTGTCCAATCAAATAAACTGGAAGATTAAAGGCTATGTCTGGCTAAATCAGGCCCATAGGAGAAGCTTGAATGTCTCACTACTGGGAAATGGGAATTGATTTCTCGCTAAAGGGTTCTGCAGATCTCACCATGGATGATGAATCAAGTTTGAGGACAGAAAAACTTGGACAGGGTTTGCTTAAGACAAACAGTGATCTATCATCCACGCACATCTCCCCTCTGTCTCAATCTCTCTCCACACAAACACAGCTAAATACATACATGCAGGCACACTTCATAGTATTTGGATCAGTTAAATTACACATGAACTCAATTTTATTTATAGTGTCAAATCATAACTGAAGTTATCTCAGGACACTTTCCATATAGAGTATGTCTGGACCACACTGGCTTCCGTCCATTTGTGATTGACACTAAAGTTATTGACTAGCCTTTTTAAATTTAGACTTGAACAAGAGGTAACGGTAATGGCAATTCTTGATCTATTACAGGCTGCTGCACCTAAAGGTTTTTTTTTATGTTTTCTTTGAATTTTCAGAATAAATGGTTTGGGCTAATAAACTCCAGTCTTGATGCATAGACTGTATAACAGAAGCACAAACAACTCGATGGCCTTCTGGTGGCTGGCTGCAGTGGAGGTCATAAGCTCCACCCCCTTTGTGTCAGCAGATGTGACATGGGCCAGACAAAAAAATCAAAGTACACGCCGAATAAATTTTTCCCAAAGATTGTTTCTGTCATTTTAAGTATGGTTCCTATCACGCTGATGTTTGTTCAAGTGTTCTATTTTTTTAGGTTAGTTTTTTATTAGTTATTTGATGCTGTAAAAACGTGCTGAAACGTCATGATTGACAACTAGGACTGACTCGCGATTGGTCGGCCGGGTGTATGGGCTGAAGTTTGATACCGCGATCATGTAAGGCTGTGCAGACAGTTTTCTTGTCATTACTTAGAATTCCTCATGGGAGCGGCAGAAACTACGCAATATACCTTTAATAAAAAGAAATGGTAGCACTCTAAAGCAGGGATCTGGCCAATGACCTCTTAACTGAAAAAGAGACGGAAGAGGGACCCCCCACTATTGTAAATATCTTGTATAAAAGTTTTCTTGTTAAACATATATGTAGAAGGCCCAGTGAATCCTTAAGCTTAACTTTGCCAATTTATCTTTGCTATTAAGTATATAGCAAAGATAAATATATATATTATTGTATATTTTCAGACATATTTGAATTTTTCAAAAAGAAAAGAAATAATTTGGCGGCCCCCATGCACTTACTCTGAGGACACCCAAGGTGTCACGGACCCCCTGTTGAAGATCTCTGCTCTAAAGCATTGGCATGTACTTGCGACCGCGCTACCCCAAACGCGTAGAGGGCTGAGAAGATGAAATTATATACTACACCACAATAAAAAAAATATGATAGAAAAGTCAAAAAATGTAATTTTGTGTCAAATATATATGTTCTTCTGTCTTATCCTGCAAATTATCTTGTGGTTCTTGAGTTTTATTCTGTGACCCCTTGAGGGGCTCCAACTGCTATGTTGAGAACCAGTGCTCTAAATTACTTTTAATTTAAAGGCAAAACATAGAGCCCTGTCCATTGCTAATTTGTACTAGGGATGCACAATTTAAGGAATTGCAATTGTTTTGACTGATATTGTGATTGCGATATGATGCGCGATACTGGAGGGAAGGATCATTTTTGTATCATAATTCACATTTTCATTGAAAAATGTTGTAATAAAAAAATTAAAAGGTGATTATAGTGTAATTTCTGCAAGGATCTGTACCAAACAAAGGTGTTTTCTTCTGTCTGTGGGATACAATTTGTAGGCCAGGAAGTCTCTGCAGCACCACAATACTTCATTCAGCATAGGTTGACACATATTTTGCCTTTAACTCATTTCGAATTTGGATATTGCACTAGTCCACATTGCGATTTCCATAAAATTGTGATAAATTGTGCAGCCCTGATGTATACACACACATTTGACAAAACCGCGGTATAGCAATGAAAGTGTTGGTATGGGTACTGATGTTGTGTTCACTTAGACAAAGAGGGTCGTAGTGCGCGTGTAAGACAGCAGAGTGACGGGTTTGCGCTAAACCAGAACAGAACGAAGCAACACTCGTTAAATAGACAACGTTGACTGTTGTGAGAATGTGGTTACGTGCTTTGGAAGGATTGCTAAAATCACAGCCAGGTTCTGGTAGCAGTTGCAAGTCCACAGAGGTGCAGAGGTTATCAGAGCTGAACACACAGTGGGGGTTCACATGCAGGTGAAGTGGTCTTATCAGCTTTGTTATCCATAGCTGTATACACTAAAGCTATTTGGCCAACAAACTCTACTCCTGACTACAACACTCCAGAAAAGCGTACCTCCTGTCTTTTGTCCCATGCATTACGCAAAAAGGGAGAGAGAAAAAGCATACTGCCTCATTTCCCCATTACTTTGTAGTTCAATCCATACAGTAGCTTAAAAAAGATTTACAAAAGAAACGAGGAGGGGAAGAAGGTTTCATTCCCCTCATAAATGCCAATCACGTTTACAGCCTATCAATTAAAAGGCCATAAACACCACGCCGTTATGGATTTGATGTAGGAGGTAGAGGAAATGTGTGTCAAGCTGTTCTCTGCCTCTGAAGGCAGCCAGCCGCGCTGCTTAATGGAGGGTTTTATGGGCCTTATTCGTTCACGCACTCCCTTGTGCATCTGTGAAATATGCACATCAGGGGTAATACAATAATGGGATAATAGGCAAGTAAATGGTATCCCTCACTTACTAATAAGAGTGTGGCTCATGCTCTGCCATGATTAAAGTTTGATTTTATTGGAAGGAAGTGAGACGTAGCAGCTTGTGATGAAGATTTTAGTGGCGACCTCAGTGCTGTTAAACTGTTTGCGCAGGATAAAGTAAATGCAATCCCACCCCGGTCAGATAAGCTTCATCGCCTGCCTCTGTTCATTTAATCTGCAGGCAGAGCTGCTAGTCTTAGATAAACTTTACCGGGTGACATGACGCTACCACAGAGAGGCCACCACAGGTAACACATGAGCACACTTAGTAACTATGGGCTCAGACCTTATGACATAACTGGCATACAAGAGAGCAGACACAGTGATGCAACAGGATTGTCAACTACCGTCAAAGATAGAAAGAGCAGCAAAGTTTTCTCGTTTTCCTAAAAGAATTCAAAATCCCATTTCCTTTTGTTTCTACCTCAGCATACAATGACAAAGACCAACTGAAAAATAATTTGACTTAACTTTCTTCATTGAGAGATTTTGCAAACCAACAAACACGTGTCATATTTCCAATTAGCCTCCAGTTAATTGCTTCACAGCAACTGTTTGCGTAAATCTCTAGTACAAACACTCATTATCTTATCAAAGCAGAGAATGACGGCACAACAGAGATGTGAGCCAAACCTCTCTGGCCTGGAGCTGCCAGACACTTCTGTCAACTGTCAGGTGTCCTCCGATTTCTACTGGATATACCACCAGATACAACTTTATGACGCATGGGCGATTTTAGACCCTTTATAACAGGGCTCAAGTGCTTCAAGTAGGAGTTTGTGAATTTGTCTGTTAGTGAAAAAGGACAAAAAATGACTGATGATTGATTCCTTTCAAATATCCTGTGAATCTGTCGCCGATGCTACACACCTGTAACCCAGTCAAGGAAAGAGTTAACAGAAACTTAGTTTTGGCCAATCAGAGGAGGTTGTACCTGACTCCCGCCTTTGGCTGAGTCTCTATCTAATCTGTCAAAGGCAGAGTGATAGAGAAAGACAGTGGCGACACTCCCCTTGGACTCCGTTGTATGCTTTTTGACGCCTACTTCCGGGGTACGCAGCCTCGCATAGTTCCAAACATCCATTCTATGGCGTTGGACATCATTTCCATTGCTGACCGTTGAGTAACTTCTGAGGTAAGTTGATTAAATAGCTACCTCTTTCGAATTGTCAACTGTCTATATTTTATCAGAGGCCCTTTATGGTGCATATATGGATATTTACTTGAATGTGCACAATGTAATAATATATATTCTTAACTTGGTAGATGACCGATTGCCTTCTAGTTTGTGAGCTTGACTTCTCCAGCTGTGAAGGTATCTCCAGGGGTAAATTAATTAAATAGCTACCTCTTTCGAATTGTCAACTCTATAAGAGGCCCTTTAGGATACATATACTCTTCTTTATTTGTATGTGTACAGCAAGTGGTCTGGACACTAAATGCTGACTGGACTGTTGCTACTTTGCGATTGAAAAAGCAGAGTAGCAGTGTAGCAAATTAATGTTCTGTGACACTTTGATTGATAAACAAGCTACTTTTAATATTGTAGTGTAATAATATAAACAGGTCCATTTATTATTCAATATTGCACTTGCTGCAGTCAGTCCCATAGGAACACGTGACAGTGCGGCGTCTGTTTGGAACTATACAGGCTTACATGAACCACGTGACCACCACGCTAGCGAGATCAAAAAGTGTCGCAACTCTCTCTCTCTATGGCTCTCGTCAGAGGAAAAGCAGGAGTGTGGTTGTGAAGTTTAATGTTGGTAGTCACCAGAGAAGAAAAGTTGGTAATTTCATGTCGCAGAACCCAAAAAAAGCAACTAAACTGCAGAATATAAGAACATTGTGTCAAATTGGTCATTATCACTGTGACTTGTAGTCAGTGTCAGGTTTAGTTCCATCATAGTGTCAAAAATGTTGGTTGACGTTGTTGTTCAGTAGCTAGCTCAGTGATTATCGGCTATTGAAATTATTGATTTAGCAGAGGGGGGTTAACACTGGATCCATGTTATTAGGGGCATAAAGGTCTGATCCTAGAAGTTTTAAAGTAGGAATACGTAACATTTTTATGTAAATAAATGTTTTGCTACTCTGTATCAATAAGTAATACAAAATACAGTTTCAACCCAAGTGAGTTACGAGAATGTATCTACAAGTTGCTGATGGGTCAAAATGGTGGAATGATTAGTATTGAGCGTTAGTAGTGATCTTCCACTCATCCGTCAATTTGCCTTTACTCAACATACATCATATTTAATTCTAATAAATATGGGTTCACACCCTGGACATGTTTCAGACATGTTTTTCCATTTCATGGAATAACGTGCTGCTCTCGCTTTACAGCCAAAGAAGAGTGTGTGTTAAAATTAAGGCTGACGTTATACTATATACTTTTTTTTTGGTCATCACTCCCATTGAAAGACCAAAAGCCAATTTGTTGGTTCAACTTTCACTACTACCTGATTTTCTACTCTGTCTGTGACGCTCAAACCCAAGCCTTTTGGCTCCTACTGAACACATACACCTTTGGCAGCATTTTCACCTGGTATTAAAATCGGATCTAAGGGATTGGATTACAAGTGGACCGCTCAAAGCACAGGTAGAAACTCACTCAGGATACATTGAGGACGCGTTGAGTTTTCAATCACCCGGCTCTCAACCAGGATGTAACTAATTAATTTACAAATGCAGATGATGCCGGCCTATTATCTCTTAATAATGTAGTGACGATATCCATGTTTGTTTTTTTGTTTTTGTTTTTGACTTATCATTTCCAGAATTGTTCAGGTACCGCCGGAAATTCTGCCAGTTGTACGTTACCTTTCGCTTTCTTTGTGTTGTCATTATAAACTCCGGTGGATTAATGAGGACTATGGTTAACCTCAGATCTCTGCAGGGTAAATCCAGATAGCTAGCTAGGCTATCTGTCTAATCAGAGTTTTCTGTTGCACAACTAAAACAACCTTTGAACGTACATATGTTCCACCAAAACAAGTTCCTTCCCGAGGCTATTTTTGTAGAGGCACCATGCGGATCTTAGCGTCGGCTATGACGATTGTGATTGGTTTAAAGAAATGCCAATGAACCAGAGCACGTTTTTTCCCCCACCCTGTGTAGACCCACCAGAACCTCCAAGCAGTATTTAAGAATAGTAGCGGATACTCACGTGAGAACATAGTTGACACTGACAATGCAGTGAGGTCGGGATGAGCGGCTGTTGTGTACAATGGTTGCATAACTCTGAACCCAGACCCAACCACCAGGCTTGGCCAAGAAACGGTAATATTTTGTGGTGACCTGACCTTTCACCAGCACTACAAGACAAAGAGATGGGAAAGAAATTGCAGCAAATGATTACTGTGGGGAAAACAATACAAATCATAGCATATACTAAATACTAGGGATGATCCGAGTATCCGGCTGAAACGAGTATCCGGTACGGATAAAGCACTTTTGCCGAGTACAAGTATTATACGAGTAATATGAGTCAATATCCGTGCTCGGATTGGATACAACTCCTCAACTGGCCGCGCTGCGTTCTGTGATAATCACAGCGCTCCCCCCCCCATCCCCCCGCCTACAAACAAGCTCGGCTCTATCACACACACACAGAACAAGGAGAAATGCGCTCCCTCGGCCGCTCTCTCCTCTCTCTCTCTCTCTTCTCTCTCTCTCTCTCTCTTTCTCTCTCTCTCCCTCTCTCTCTCTCTCTCTCTCTCTCTCTCCCGCTCCGTCAGTCAATCGAGTCTGTTCCGTTAACGTTTAGGGTTTCTTCAGCTTCAGTTTGTAGTCCTTACATAGTAACCAGTAGATTTCTGGTGAACGTGGGTTTCAGTCGTGCTGCTTGGTTTAAATGTGACTCCCGTTGCGTCTCTGCCATCGGAGATCTTTTTTTTTTTTAACTGTCAGCTGCCCCCCGCCCCCTCTCTCTCTTTCTCCTATTTCTCTGTGTCTCCTCTCTCACACACACACACACACACACACACACACATATACCTGGTGTGGAAATAAAAAAAATTAAAAAGAACCAAAAAAAAAAAAATCCCACTGATCATAAAAAAATTAAAAGTTAAAAAAAGAAAGTTATACTGAGTATGAAAACTCTTGTTCATTACATTTTACTTCATAATTGCAACCGCATGTGTTGTATTCATTGTTGCAAAACGTTCTGTATATAGTTTGTTTGTTACCATGACAACACCATTGATCTGAAGCTCGATGCTGTCATGTAAATAGTTTTCTAATCAGCAATAAATATAACAATTTCAGATCAACCCATATCAATTGCATGCTTAAAATAACATGCTGGTTAAAGCCCCGCCCATTTCAAGACCACCCGACCCACTTCCGGGTTAAATCTGACCACTTCCGGGCTAAGCCCCGCCCAGTCCGAGTACGGATTCGGATACAGATAATGCTGTACTCGCTCATCCCTACTAAATACAGCAGCAAATTGCAGCAAAATGTTATAAAGGATTAAACTCAGACAAATCTGGTATTGCAACAGTGTATTTTATCTTATGTTATTGTGAATAGATGTAAATGAACTGTTTTATGTGAATGCTTGGAATTTTCATCATAAGGTACATAACATGTTATTCATAACACTAAACAACATGACAACATAAAGTACCATAATATAGCAGCCATAACATAAGAAAAGATAGGCCTACTATAATATTGTATAGCCATGTGTATTGTGTCTGTTCTATATCAGTTGTGTGTGTATGTGTGTGTGTGTGTGTGTGTGTGTGTGTATGTGTGTGTGGCAAGAGAGACTTTTTAATAAGGCAAAACAAACCTAACTCACACAAGTGATGAGCACATCTTAGGTGGAAGGAGTCACAGCTGTGGACATGATGATAGAGAGTCTTCTCAATTAGATCCTGAGGCTCATAGCCTGTCAGCTCTGCAACCCTGATCAACACACACACACACACACACACACAC
>NC_045738.1:31345483-31347714 GCF_008692095.1 Etheostoma spectabile | reverse complement strand
ACACACACACACACACACACACACACTGGGTCAATTAAGCCTTCCCACATTTGCTTGACATACTACACTCACATACAAACCACACACACACAAAATATAACGTATGCAGAAATAGTCACACCCACCCGCACTGTTAAATACTGCACAAACACGTAACGACTTTGTGAAAGGGAATACAAACACTGTCAAACAGAACGTACCGCGAGTCGAGGAAGATGAGCTTCATGTCCAGGCTGGCCCTGAACATGAACATGTTGCTATGCAGTTTGATGTCAGTGACAGCGCTGGGTGGCAACGAGTGGCCGACAGCCACCAGCCCCACGTTCTGATAGCAGCCGTCAAACGGAGACATGTCCAGGCTGTACTGACGTATCTTCAGGTAGCCACTACAGTGGATCACCTGGGCCAAGAGTGCACAGAGGGATACAGAAATAATACATGTCAAGTTCCAGTTGCCCTTGTCCTGTTCAGGGCCACAGGGTCAGGAGGAGTGCAGCATCAACATGTTGTCTTGTGATTAAATACAGCGTTTACGCTATATACATTGCTTTAATTGTTTATTAGCTCTGTGTGATATCTATAAAGCTGAATGCACTCAATGGTGAACATAATTTATTCTGTGGGAGGAAGGACACTGCTTTTAAAAGAATATTTAAGAATAAAGCCAACTGTTGCAAAAAAACAACAACACGGTGACGTTATTGGTGACAACTTAACACCCCACACCCCCCGGTGGTGGAAAAAAATCCAGGCAGAAACACTGAAATATGTTTGATACTTGTGACTTCTTGTTGATTGTGTCACCCAGGCCAGTGTGGGCAGCTGTTCTTGTCTTTTTTTGAAAATGACAATTCAGCATGTCAACTATACTCTACCTGAGAATTAGTAAGGCTTCAAACTAAATTTACTAATTTGTGAATAAACTCAGCCTTTCTTTTTATAAGCCACAGTGCACTGTGTTCTCTACACTACTGCACAACCATTTGCTTTTTCTTAAATTTCTTTTCAGTCATCTATTATTAAGTGCAGGCTCCATTGGCCTTGTGACTTGCTGCCATTTATTTATACCTAAAAATCACTGTTTCCTCGTTTGAACTACAATCTAAGCATTTATTGCAAACGAATGAAAACATATTCCCTAAAAATGTACAATATGGTTTCTGAGTTTGATTTTTAGGAATGTTAGTTGGAATATTTTTGATTGATCTTACTTGACATTGACCAGAACATGTCATTCGTCATCTTTCAGTTTGTCAAATAAAAAGTCAAAACAGTTAGCATCAGTTTAGACCTACCTTGTAGCCTCCACATGTAAGACCAGCATTTCTTTTAGCGAGGACACATTTCATTCTCAGAAAAAAGGACCGCTCCATCTCATATTCTTCAGAGAATAAAAAAAGAAAAGAAAACGTTATTTATGCTGTATGATGAGTCTGTGTCATATATGTAGTAAAACATGGCCGGGTTGTTGATTACCGTGAACAAAGTGTGAATGATAAGGCTGGTGTGCAGTGAGGACGGCTGTCATTTCATCATGGTCTGCTGGATGGATGTATTCATAAATACTGTTTCCCGTCAACTCTACCTGTTGAAATGAACATTCATCTCAGAAGTGCGACACATCAGGGCCAAAATACCTTAAGAGATCACACTGAGTTTGTCAAACCAACCTGCGACAGGCCCAAGTGGACTGATGCCGTTTCTGATATGTACATTATTTTCCCATCTGGAGCAACCACAAAAATGAAGCCATCTAATGTCTGAAAGAAACAAGAAAACGCATGTTATTTTAGATATCAACTAGGGCTGATTGATTCATCGTTTTCAATCTGAAAGAATGCAATTAGCTAATTGTGAAGAATGTGCAATATTTAATTGAATATATAGTTGGTTTAACACTATTTATTCCTCTTTTTAGTATTACTTGTACTGTTTTTTTATAAGATAAATGCTGGGATAATGTTAAATATCACATTCCTTGCATAAATATATATTGCAGTTTTGAATGTGTCTCATGTTATAATGTTTCATGACATGTTTTAGCTGATAAACAGACAATATTGAACTTTAGCTATACTTTAACACATTGCTGATTTAGGCTCGTCTGTCCAGCCGAGGCTCAGGAGGCTAGGTGTTGTTTTTGATTCAGCGATGTCCTTTGAGTACCACTCAATGCAATTAGTCAGAAACTGTTTCTTCCAACTGAGGAATATATCCAAATTAAGAGCACT
>NC_045738.1:31345247-31345473 GCF_008692095.1 Etheostoma spectabile | reverse complement strand
GTGTCAAATGGTGAGTTGGAGATGATCATTTATGCTTTTATTTCCTCTCGCTTAGATTACTGTAAAAGTCTTTTTAAAAGACTTTTACTTTAAAAGACTTTTAAAAGTTTGAGCAAGAAGGAGCTTTACCGTCTCCAGGCTGTTTAGAACTCTGCTGCAAGGCTTTTAACTCACATTAACAAAAGGGCACACATCACACCTGTTTTAGCAGCACTTCACTGGTTAC
>NC_045738.1:31344902-31345237 GCF_008692095.1 Etheostoma spectabile | reverse complement strand
TAGAATTCAATTTAAAATCCTGGTTCTTACTTTTAGAGCCTTGCCATGGTCAAGTTCATTACTACATCTCTGAGTTGATTCAGCTTCATACTCCAATCCGTAGCCTGAGGTCATCAGGTCAGAGACTGTTAGTTGTTCCCCACACTCATTTTAAATCCAGAGGGGATCGTTCATTCCAAGCAGTGGCACCTCGGCTGTGGAATGCATTGCCTACAATTCTGCGTTAAAAAGCAACTGAAGACGCTGCTATTCAAACAGGCTTTCAGTTAGACGTGGTTTTTTTTTATGGTTTTTGTTTTCATGTTTTCCATTTGTTTTTAAAGTGTCTTATGCAT
>NC_045738.1:31329889-31344892 GCF_008692095.1 Etheostoma spectabile | reverse complement strand
TTTGTTGGTATTGTATTACATTTTACTGTGAAGCATTTTGGGATTTTTTATCTGTGAAAGGTGCTATACAAATAAACCTTACTTACTTACTTACTACTTACTTTAAAAAGTAATATTCACAAATCAAATAGTAATCGCAATATCTGGCAGAAAAATTGCACTTGGATTTTTTCCTTAAATCATTCAGCCCTTATATCAACAAAAGGCCAATTGTTATTTTTCTGTCTTGCGTCAATTTCCAAAAATAATGTGTATACAATAGTTCCTTGTTAATATGAATGTGTATCATAAAACTGTACATAACTCTGCAGACAGATTGATTGTTGTAACTATTTTGGGACGGAAACTGCTCTGAACAGGACCGCAAGGCCTTGCAGAGAGTGGTTTGTTCGGCTGAGCACACACAGATGGTGCCCTAACCTGCCAAGAAGATATCTACACCAGGCACTGTGATTTATGATGAGCTGATGGGATTCAATTTCACTGGAAAGATTTTATATACCTTGTACGATTTTTCATGTAACAAACAAAACTCGACTGATTGAAGATGTATGAAGTAATGATTTGAAGAAAGTTGTGAAATAAACAACAATACCATGTACCGTAGCTTTAAAGGAACAGTTGAATTAGAGACTGAGTCACCAGTTCATACGGTCAATCTAGCTCTAGTCTATATCCATCACGTTCCACTTCCAGGTTTGCTTAGTTGCAGTCGGATATTCCAGTGTTCTTCTTTGAGCCAGATGTCCGTTTCCTTCCTCTTTCTTTGTGTTGGATTTTTAAACTCCGGTAGATTTCTGAGGACTATGGTTACTTGGTCCTCAGATCTCTGCAGGGTAAATCCAGACAGCTAGCTACACTATCTGTCCAATCAGAGTTTTCTGTTGCACGACTAAAACAACTTTTGAGCGTACACATGTTCCACCAAAACAAGTTCCTTCCCAAGACTATTTTGCAGCGGCACCATGGTTCTGTCCGGCGCTTAGTGTCACGCATGGCGATTGTGATTGGTTTAAAGACATAAAGACAAGCACATTTTTCTACCATCCCGGAATGCTGTGTGGACTCGTTGCCGAAATGTAATTCATTATTTTGAGAAGCATTCCTGATTTTTTTCCACTCTTTTTTTTACATTATGCCATTGTGAAGAAGATTATTTATTATTGATTAGACTGCGATTGGTTTAGCTAGGTTTAGCCTACCTAATACCCAAGCAAGTGAGTGGAAGACTATGCTATTATAATCTAAATCTCTATAGAAATCTATTTTTTTAAAAAGCAGCATATTTCCATAGCTGCTAGCATAGTTGTAGTAGTGGGTTTTTGAAGGTCTTGGTACTGACTGCATTTTTACTCTGTTTTGTAGATTTTTGTTTTGTAGAAGTAGATTTATTTATTTGATTAGGACAATGCACATTAATCAACATTTCTGTAAAAGCGCCAATGTTAGCCAGCACCCAAAGGAAACCCACGCAAACGGGGAGAACATGCTCCACACAAAAAGGCCCGGAACGACCAGGATTTGATTCAAACCCAGATTCTTCTTGCTGTGAGGCAGAAGTACTAGACCACAGCTGCCTTTTGATTATTTTATCAAGGAATTTCATTCAATTCTCATTATATGGCAATAAAAGAGGTGAATGAGGGTCTTAAGAGTCTTAATTTGTTTTCTTTTTTGTGGGAATGTGGGCCTATCAGATCAATTTGAGGGGTGCCTATGGTTAGCATTTCCCAGATTTTATTGTGACATGCAGTCTGGCACTTGCACTGGTCTTGTCTTGGTCTTGACTGGGTCTCAACCCCTCACATTCTTGGTCATGTCTCAGACTTGGTACACTCTGGTCTTGGTGGTGACTTGGTCTCTGCTTAGGTGGTCTTGACTACATCCCTGGCTGCTAGCCTGTCGCCCTGCTAGCCTCCAGCCCTGCACCCTGCTCCATTGTGTTGCTGCTGATGGGAGAGGGGCTGCAGGACAGATTGAGGCTCTGTGCGTGACCAGGAATGTCTTCAGCTCATTTCACTCTTAACGCACAAGAATGAAGGCAGCAGGAGGCAGACGGTAGTAAACCACACACACACACGCACGCACACACACACAGTGTCTGCCTCTGGCTGAATAGTAATAATAGAAAGATTTTAATGTCATGGTAGGGTGACTTTAGAACATTAAAAAAATGTCTTCCAATGAACATTTTAAGGACATTTTAAGTGACATGGTGGTGTCTCAGTCACTTGAGAACCCTGAAATCCACACTTTTTTCAGGTGCTTTGTAAAGTGTGAGAACTAATAGCTACTGTAGTAAGTACCTGTAAGAGATGGGAGCCTAGCTCCTGGGTGACTCCATCCAAAGTGCTGCGGCTTACATGACCCCAGGACTCCCCAAGGCCTAGTAAACAAATCAAACACACACACACATACAGAGCAAAAATATGATTACAAGAAACAGGTCACATTTTACAATGCAGATGGAAGGCTTTAATCCCAGCAAATGTGATGATGGTAACAACAATGTCCATAAGCTTGTTCTACAGGCTAATAAAGTATAGCAAATTTTATTCTTATTTTATCGTTCAGTATACTGTACACTGTACTTACTGAATGAAATTTCAATCCAAAGAGTGTACACACATTTAACTACGTCATATGATCACAAAAAGGAACTACTGTGATGACAAGAATATAAATATTGGTCTTTACTTAAAATATAAATCATACATGCTGTATGTAGGCCTATGGTGTAAAGACAAATTATATTAACATCCATACTGTACACATCCACATGTTCAATATTTATTTTGTTGCATTTTATATTGTTTACAAATTACAAAAACATTTGACTTGCATATACTTTTTATACATGTTGTTAGTTGTTGATTCTTTTTATATATATTGATATATATTTTTTCACATAGCCCTGTTTATGCCCTATTATTTGTCCAGCTTTATGTTGATTTATCTAACTACATTGAGAGCAAATTCCTTGTGCACATACAAGTGGCAAATAAAGCTCATTCGGATTCTAAATGAACTACTAGGCTACTGTTCACACTGTGGGTACAATAGTGTCTGCAGGGAGAAATGCTGGTACATTGAAGGGCTTATTGGTTTACAATTAGGGCTGCAAAGGCTCGTGAAAGTGCAGCATTGACCATCACGAGTCTAAAACCCACTCAGTGCAAAACAATGTTTTGATCTGACGGCTTGCAGCCTACAGCAGTAGAAATGCACCAAACCTGAAATTACACTCGGTTTGTTATTTTTTATTATTTATTTTTTTATCGTTGCAAATGCGGTAGCGTGAAAATGTATTCATAACCCGTTCACAGCAGTCGTAAAAAGAACATGTGAGATGGTGTGAGGCGCGGATCGAGCCACCGCGGACCGAGCAAACAGGAGTGGCTGGATGTGCACCAGCGATCCCTTTCAAATGCAAATCCCGCTCTGCAGAGCAAACAGGCGGCGTGCAAGGATCACAGCGCCCCGCCGCCTGCCCGCTTCAGACGGAGCTAATAAGGACTTCACGTTCGCATAAAAAGACACAATCAAATTGCCCCCCTACAGGCACCCACAAGTGAAAAAAATCACGGGCTTCCACTTAGAAAAAAAGAAAGATAAATAGCTTAAAAATGAAGACAGAGCCTTCAAAACACCGCTGTGAGAACACAGTAATACTGGTTCCTTAGTATTTTCTCATTAATAAGAAAACATCTATATAATTAGTTCTCACAAAAGTCCTATAATAATAATAATAATAATAATAATAATAATAATAAATGGGGCTATATAGCTTTTGTTTAAACAAGACAAACACGGGTCAATCAATTTCATTGAGTTGAATTCACAATCCTTTCTAATCACCAGAAAACAAAATTAAATGTGTATTGATATAGACAAAGCGTAAGGAATTTAGAAGTTCTTGTCTAGATATTTGATTGGTTAAAAACATCCTAAAATGAAAGAAATGAAATGAATCCGGGTCCAGGAAGCAGCAAACAACGCCGTTAGGCTACATTAAAAAGCACGCTCCAAGCAGCACCCAGGCTGACATGGAGGGCCACACGGGCTTCCCAGTAGCCTACGGCGGGGTTAAAACAGCTACTGAGGCCTCAACTAAGGCGTTTAGCTTTAGCCTCCAACTCTTTGGTGATACTAAGTCCACACTTTAATTATTAGTACAGACACTCCTTCCAAAAAGCTGCGGGCTGCGGCGGCCTGCTGCGGGCGACCTGCCGCAGGTCACCCAGCGGAACACAGCGCTGCTGACAGCTCGGTGGAGGACTGGTGTTGTGAAAGGAGCAGCCTTCCACTTATTGTTTTATTTTCACCTAACGTTTGGCTTTATTAGGCTACATAAAACGCAAGATTGTTAGTCACTAATTATTTCCATTATCCCACTACTGCCATTAGCCTATCTTTAAGACAAGACGTGGGACTCAGACGAGCCCCACTCCAATTAGACACATTATAATTATTGTTTTTACATAATTAAAGCAGTGGCTCCCAGCCTGTTTGTTGTTGCTTGTGAACACTTGTAAGCGCTTCAGAAAGTGATAATGATAGTGAGTGGTAAGCTGATAGCCATGGGCATCTGAGGGCTCAGAGGCCTGCAAGTGTCCAGTGTAGCCTCTCACAAGAAGGGGAAACAAATAAAAAGGAAAATAAAAATAAACAGATTTTTGTGTCATTATTCTTCCTGATTTTTCCTCCTTATCACTCCCTAGATACCAAATAAACTGCATCTGAATTGCAAGGAATCCATTCGGAATTAAACTTGTTTAAATAACTAATTATAAAAGACAAAGGAATACATTTAGTAAACCAATCACTAAGAGCATAATGTGATTTTTATTTTTTTGTATGATTGGCCCAGTTCAATAAATAGCACGCTGAACAAAGTCCGGTCCAGTCAGCATTTTGGGACAGCAGCTCGATTTGACTCCTTCTACCTGACCTCGACCATTACACCTCGCTGTTTCCGTTAACACAGTATGACACATATTAGGCCTAATAATAATAATAATAAGTAGAAGAAGAAGAAGAAGAAGAAGAAGAAGCCCAATACGAATATTATTATGTAGCCTATTATATATATACAGTATATTACTTTCTTTGGCGTGCGAATAAGTTGCTGAGGGCATGTAGCAGCAGCGCATTCATATTTAGCTTATTAAAGATAAGTATTAAGAAGACCCAGTGCCGTTGGCGGGTTTAAAGTGTTGAGAGCGTAAATCAGCCCATCACACTGCGCTCCACGCTCCGTGTGGAATAATACACTATAGCTCCGTTCAGCCATTTCATATCTCATTTAGTAGGCTACCAACAAGAGGAAACCTTGACTTGTTTTTTTGTTGTTGCATTTTTACGTCCAGCATTACACATTGATACCTTGGTCCTCATAACATTGCTTTTATTGTGTGATATTTGTCACAACACACCGATGCAAACGGTGATTTGATCTAACAAATAGAAATACAGAAACCCAGATGAAAAGTGATTTGTTTGTTTTTTTAGCCTCCCTTCCTGATTAAATTTCTTCAAGATATTGTAGTGTGGGGTACTGTAGTAGTTCTTCTCCCTCACACACACACACACAGAAAAAGTCTTTTGGTACACTCCAAATTAACAACACTTTTAGCTATTCACCTCCCAGCTCTACAGCTCTCTCAGATGGGCTTCTTCATAACTACATCGCCACATGTGGCTCGTGGTGGAGTGGATGTGTTTGTTTGTTTTTTTGGTGTAAAAAGGTGTGAGGAGCCTGAGTGGAGAGGTCCGGCCTTTAAAAACAGCATGGGGGGGGGGGGGGGGGGGGGGGGGGTAAAACCTTGTTGCCTGCATGAGTATGGTTGTCCCTTAAATTATTCAGAGAGCTCCATAGAATGCTTGTGTTGCCACATATGCCAGATATATTCCACTGATGCAAGGCAGAGGGCAACTGGTGTTACTGGGACACCGTCCCTGAGAGCTGGAATGTATAATGGTTTTGGTGTTAATTATGCAAAATACAGTCAGGTGCTGTACATAAGTTGTCTTACTAAGCATGCCTTTGAAATAATAATGGATTTTGGAGAGAAGAAGATGCCAAAGTTGTGCCATCACAATGTCCTGACTGAAGGAAATCTGAGCTGTCAGCCTTTTCGTCATTCCAGTTATTCCTGACTCTACACAGATAGTTCAAGCTCATGTTGCAGCTTTTTTTGTCTTTTTTGAGCCCTGCGGTTCAATAATAAGGTTATTTTCAACAACCCTGCTTTTTGCTTCATGCACTATATAAGAATCTGCAGTATTTGTCCCTAATTTTCACTCTGACTTTCATGAGATCCAGCGATGTAAACACTAACCCAATTGTCGATTTCAAGCTGATTGGATTTGGAACGTAATTCAAATAACATGAATCTGCCTGTCTCGCAGTATCTTGTGCATAATAATAAAATATACTTATGTGACAAGGTTTACATTTGGTCAAGGCACTTTTATTACCTCTTAGCTGATTTCTAACTTATTGTTTTAAATGATTTTTACTAAAAAAAAATAAGACAGTGCTATCTATGTCCCACATAATGTCTTTGCAGTGGTCATTTTCTCACCAGAGGTGATATTCTGTGTGTTATAGAGCTGGGCCATATGGAGAGAATTAAATAGCACAATATTCTTGACCAAATATATCAATGTAGATATGATGACAATTTTGTAGTATTGCAAATTGGTGGATTACCAAAATATCTTCACGATGAGATGTTAGATAAATAATCCTCAATAATGTGGATATAATAACTAAGAGGGTAAAGGCAAATAAAACAGATCACTTTACTGTAATGCAGCCTTTTAAAGCAGGAAAAGACAACACTTGAGTCATCTTATGATATCCAAAATCTACGATATCTAGTCTCATATATCAGTATAATATCGATATATTGCCTCGATCGAATTGTGTAATATTATAATATTAATAATCAATAAACTGCAGATGATGATGATGAATCTGTTCAAACACAAGGCTGCCGTCGCAGCCCGGTTTATCTGCTCGGCTCTCAGAGTGGTAAAACACAGATCCTTTAGTGTTTCCTTTGTGTTTTCTTTGTCACTGCACCTTCCCTCCAACACGGCCTGCTTTACTGTTACAAGGAGCTCCATATGCCGAGGGATCACACGTGCAGATCATACTAATATCCGCGGCTCTGCAGCAGTCACGCATCACGACTAATCTGCTGCCAGGGGCCGCCAGGGCCCCCGGAGAGAAAGCACATCCCTGCCGGCAGCACGGGGACACGGACAGGCGGACTGAGGGACACAGCAGACTTCTGCTGCTGACGCCGTAAATGATCAGAAACTTCCTTTGATTGGAGAGAATATCAGAAGACTTTATTCGATATAAGACAGATCTTACTGAAAGTCAAGGAAATATATTTTAATAGTAGCCTAACGCGATCAGCACATTGTCCATGTAGACTAATACACTGACGCAATTTCCTGAAGCTGTAAGCAATAAATTATGAAAACATGTCTCTTTTTCCTTCATGTTCAACCAAACATTTCCCTGCGAGTAGCCCAATGCTTACACTAAAGAATAAAATAGGTTAAATAAAAAAAAAATCTGCTGATTTGCGATTTTTAGTTACAGAATTTGTACAACGATGTAGCCTATTTTTGTGAGATATTTTGAAACGAAAATAAACTGATTTATTTTTTATTCCTGTAAAGTTATGAAAATATCTATTGAGTTACAAACCACCAGGGAAATGGAATTCAGGCCTACCTATCGAGAAAATAAATAAATTAATATTAAAAAAATATATTAATACAAAATCACGCGTTTACCACAGCATCAAGCAAATAGGCTACAGTGTTTCTAGGCCTGCTACTTGTAGGCTATATTACTATATCCTAAGCCTACTAAAAGTAGCTTATAATAACAATATAATAATAATAAAAAAAAGCGTATTGTCTTATCCAGGCCCTAATTGTAGGCTATCATTAGCCTATAGGCATATACAATATTAGTCTTATAACCTAACATTTAGCTTAGTTGGTTAGCCTATAGTGTTAAGCTATTATAATTAATCATAGGCTTAATTTATTTATTTTTATGTCGCCTAATTTTTTTGTAGATTTATTTCACACACACTATTTAAATGCAGCTCTCTTACCTTCAGGAAAGACTATTCTCATTTTCAGGTAGCTTGTTGTCAGTCGGATGATTGAGGCTTTATCCAGCTGGGAGGTGATAGCGGACGGAAGGGGCAATAGTTTAGCCAGTTCATAAAATTCACTATTTTCCTTTTCCCGCCGAGTCCGGGCAGCATTTTTAGATTTCTCCTTCATGTTGCCGACTCTGTTTCACCGCGTAGCTGCTCTTCCACTCTCGGTCCCGCTGCGGTCAGTCAGTGTCTGTCCAGGTGTCTCATAGCATTGACATGGAGCTGAGACGTCTCCACACCTGCAACTAGATTTCTCCCTCGGGTAGGCCTAAAATCCACAGCTGCTGGCGCGTGAACACATTCCCATATTTCCAGAATTTTCTGGTGGTTGGCGACGAACAAGGAGCGGCTAATTCCTGGATTTCTGAGATTTATAGTAGCGCTTTGGTCAGCCCGTTGGAGGGCTCACCGCACTCTTAGATCCATCATACCTGATGTTCAAAGGGATTGTGGAACCGCTGGGGACATTAGGCCCTAAAGAATGAAACAGGTAAGATAGTGACTGTATTTCTTCTACCGTTATTTGGGTAAGGCGTTACTCGTGTCTGTCTATAAAACAGCTATCGAGTCGATAGCAAACATAAAACTAGTACGGACACTTGTTTTAATGTATCTACAGAAATGTGACTGCATTTTTAACTTCACATTTAGCCTAACAACTCAGCTATTAGGCCATATGCTTGTTCGCTTACCTCAGCGCAGATAGCCGACAGTTTGCTAAACTGACGCCTGTTGAATGTGTCCAGGCAGAATTTCCAAAAAGCCCAGCATTCGCTTATCTTCCATCCTATGTGACTTTATGGATGGCATCGTATCCAGAGCCTCCTCGGTGCTGCAGGCTCAAAGACCCGCCCATACAGACAACTCTGCTCCTATTGGCCGATGGATACCCTGTTCACGTAGCCCATCTATTGGTTGCTCTTTATAATGACGCGCTACACGAGGAACGGGGATTGGCTGATTAAAATGTTCACCTCTGGCAAAACTCTGTTCACTCTCCTAAGGAAAAAACAGTATATAGATGTCCTTAAAAAATGTCTCTTTGAAAGATTTGTTTCCAATAGGCAAAAATATCTTACCTAAAGATGGCTTTAAATCCATCTAGCAATCTATTGAGATTCTCTTTCATTAGTCATATACTCAGATTGGACCATTATACTAATTTCAGTTTTCACAATTTGTAAAATTGATACACCCACAGCCAACAAATTTGGCATTACACTTGTTAGCAATATGTCATTTTTACCTGCAGATTCAAACAATTGTCAGTTTGTCATGATCTATAATGTGGGGATGTTTGGTGTTAAGAACTGCCACATGTGTAATACAGTTTGGCCTAAATTATGCATCAGTTGTATTCCCGTGGAGTCCTACTGCAGAGAATAGAAGATCCTGAACATATTCCAACATGCACCGTTCAGAAGGGCTGCTAGTGTTGTTTAATATATGACACATAGGCCTGAACTATGTCCTCTTGTCCACATCTGAAATCAAAGTGGATTTTTTTTTTTTTTTTCAAAGTTGGTGTAACCGAAAAGTTAAATATTTAGCTCATATGTAGCCTTTTGTCTAAGAAAATGGTTGGTAAAATAAATGAAAATGTGTAATAAAGCACAACAAGAAAGGTTAATTTTCAATTTCTAAAAGCAGCTATTACTGAGAATATGTACAGTTTATGTATATGTGTGTATAGGCCTATACACATGGGCCTACATGTCAAATTCCCACTGATGACTGTGTACTAGCACAATAGAAAGCAATACAGGCCGGCAGGTAGGCCCACTGGATTTTAGTAGAAGGGTCATAGCAAGACCACGTGACAGAGAAGCCCTGAACTGTCTGATTCCATCTGGATTGTGCCCCCCCCCTCACCACTCTACCGCCATTTGTATCTTTGTGGTCGATTTAACACAAGTGAGTAGCTTTATATGTTACAAAACTGTATTTTATAAAGGGGATCATAACTATAAATGCAATATAATTCCCACTGTCTTCATGATTTGCCATATCATTGGAAATGTTAAATCCATAGGCGTAATTTAAGGGGGGATGGGGGGGTTACAGAGTGGTGGAGTCTAATGTATAGTGGGTATACTGTACCACATTCTGGCTCAATCTGAGCCGGGAAAAAATATTTCTATGGGGAGAGAAAATTCTATGAGAAGGAAAACACAGATGACATTCTAAAATCTAATGGGATATAAAGCAGTGAGGGGGCTTTCACATCAGGGACCTAAGCCTGGATCACAGACGTTAACCCCAAAGACACGAGGACAAGACAGGGGCGGGTCGATGAAAGATGAGAAAAGTCTCCCTGCATGTCCTGCAGTGTTAGTTCAGCTTGCTGTCACATTCCTCCACCCGGAACCTTGGAACACAAACATCTGAAGGGAAAGCACTGTCACTAAAACATGTTGTTGTGTATCATTGCACATGTGGTGTAAGTGGGTATATGGAAATCCTGGAGATTTCTTAGTGGGCACCTGTGTATCATGTTGACTACACTACATGACACACACACACACACACACACACACGGCAGGGGGAGCACTGCTCCTCTGGTGGCTGAAACAGGTAATTGCATTGTTTCAAAAATGAGCATAACCAGATATTTTATAGATATTTTAACACAGAACAACTAAACAGTGGTAGGTAATACATCTGATTTCATATACTGCTTTAGTAATTTTTTTTTTTTTCAGGGCTCGGGGTCACGTGACAAGTTGCCCTCACCTGAGACCATTGTTGACCGGTACATATAAATTTGCTGTGAGCTTACTAATTGATTGCGTGTTTTGTAGATTGTAGATTTGGACTTTTCTAAGTTTTATTCCACTTTGTTTAAAAGGTGAAGCGGAGAGGCACGTTCACCGGTTTTGATGATCTGATCACCATGGATTACTTTATTTTACAGATCTTTTTTCTTAAAGTGTCTTGTTTCTTCGTTTGGAGAGGCATCTCAACGGTAGGTCACCCTCATTGTTCACTCTTACTCTTCAGTTGAATTTATCATTCCGCCATCGTCTGTGTATTGCGTTCAGCTGTGCTAAGATTGGCTTTCATAAGGGCCAATTGTTAAGTTGTAATAACGTAATTTAAAATCTGCTTTAAAAATGATTAGCCTATATGTTTATTTAGCATGTTTGTTATAGTTTTTTTTATTTTTCATTTTATTTTTTATTTATGTATTTTTTAATGTCAAACTCAAAACTGGTTGTTGTTTTAGTGAATTTTTTTCCCGTTTTTGTCCCTTTTTTGACATTTTTGCTCCTTGTTTTAAATTTTTTTTTTTGTCAATGGATTATGGAATGTCCAGAATGGTTTTGGGTTGCATTCCCACAGGGAACACATCTGATGGGAGGAACATTTCTGCTGCTTTGGTCATAACCAGGATTTTATTAATTTGTTCTCTTAAAAACAAAGGAAAAAAATCCCGCACTTTGGACGTTAGTGTATAATTAAGTATGTATATCGACTACGTTCCACTTCTGGGATTGCTCCTGAAATTCCGCAGGATGTCCCTCTTTTCGTCCAGGTGTCCGTCCCCTTCCTCGTCCTTTGTGTTGGCGTTCTAACCCCCGGTGGACTAAAGCAACATCTGACCGTACACATGTTCCACCAAAACAAGTTCCTTCCAGAGGCTATGGAGCAGAGGCACCGCCTGGTGCTTAGACGATTGTGATTGGTTTAAAGAAATGCCAATAAACCAGAGCTCGTTTTTCTCCCATCCCAGAATGCTGTGGACTCGCCAGCCCCTCTGGCAATGCGAGACCAGTGCCAAAACAGAAGCCATGCGGACATGTCTCAGTAACAGCACAGGTGTAAATAATTAAAAGAAAGATGGCTGAATTCCATTTAGCTGCTCCAGTTACAGGGTCCTGGTGTTGTGCGTGCTGGCTCGCTGTCACACTCACTGTCATGGCTTACTGGGACACTTGAATAGAACAACGCTGTCCTTAATGTTATTAGTAACACCTGTGCTTTCCCTCCAATCACAATACAGCCTTTACAGGAAGCAACGCGGCCTTTATGTAGCGAGGCAGATGTAAGGGTGTGGAGGCCGGGGTCGTAGTGGAGATGGCCGTGTAGCACATCAGACTACTAGACTTTTCAGAGAATTAAGTTTGCATTCTGTCTCAGGCCTAAAATTACAGGCTTGTTTAATTTCTTTTCATCCATGCTCTGTCAATTCTCACCTCAAGGTTGCCTAAACTTAACCACAGTCAGTGAGCCATACCCGGTGGGAGTGGGACCTTTAACGGTACGGTACCTTAGAAGAGGACTCCACTGATTTAGCATAGCTCTCCTGTAACACTGATGGACTTACAAGGGTTTAAAAAAAGGAATCAAAACCTGCTGCCAACATTACCCACAATGCAACTCAAGCGCTGACAGTTTGGTGGGTTGTACAGCCCACAACAAAAAGTAGAAACACTATTTTTAAAGCCTCTTATAAGTCCTCGGGTTAAAATTGACCCATTTTCAAAACGTTTCTGTCCAAAATTTGGGTTTCTGAACCGGAAATAACTTAACAAGGTGTCATTCTCCAACAGATTTGCTGTTGAGATGTGAAACCTACATAAATCTACCTTTATTTTTTATGTTCCTGCCGGGTTCTTTAATCCCCCGATGTAACAAAGTAGACACACTTCTTGTTTCCAATACATATTTGAAGCCTGTGAGCGGTTATATTTGACTTCTTTTGGGGAGTGGGTTCTCTTCCCTTGCATCCCCCCTGGAATCTATGCCTGTGCCACAGCCAATCAACGAGAAACCCACCCACCAAACGAGAGCAGGGTTTTGGGCGTGACTGTGCCCCGGGTGTGTGTCTTCAGGTGGTAGCGGTGATGTAGTCCAGAGCAGACCGCCTCGCTGCAGCGGACTACAGACGTCTGGTTCAACTCACTTCCTCCTAACTCCCCACCTCCACATTTCTTTCATTTTCAAACGTGTCTCCTCAGACTAAACCCCCGCTGGCTCAGGCAGGGGAGATCCTAGGATCAGACTTTTAGGGGGGCTCAGCCCCTAATGAGATGGTACACAGATAGTGTCACACCCCGCTAAATCAGTCATTTTATTAGCTGATAATCTCTGAGTTAGCTACTGAAAAACAACAGAGGACGTTTTTTTGACACTAATAACACTATGATGGAACTAAAGCTGGCTCTTTAAAAGTCACAGTGACAATGACTAATTTAACACAATGCTCTCACATTCTGCAGTTGTAGCTGTTGACGTTACCAACTTCTTTTTTTTAAAGATTATTTTGGGGCATTTTAGGTTTTTGGACAGGACAGCTGAAGACGTGAAAGGGGACGGGGGGGGGGGATAACATGCAGCAAAGGGCCGCAGGTCAGAGTCCTCTATATATAGAGGAGTAAAGCTCTATATATGGCGCCTGATCTACCAGGTGAGCTAACCAGGCGCCAGCATCTTCTTCTTTGGAGACTACCAACGTTAAACTTCCCAACCGCACTCCTGCTCTGCCTCTGACAGATTAGATAGAGACTCAGCCAAAGGCGGGAGTCTGGCACAGCCTCCTCTGATTGGCCAAAACTAAGTTTCTGTTAACCCTTTACTTGACTGGGTTACAGGTGCGTAGCACCGGAGACAGACACACAGCATATTAAACCTGTTTCAAGCCCTTTGAACCTGGAACTGTTTGTCCTCTGGCACTAACACACACGTTGGCAAACTCCTACTTGAAGAACCAAATTGATAAAAAAATATATAAAAAATAAAGGGGGACTTGAGTCAGACCCTTTTTTTAGGGTCAGCCTGAGATGTGGCTTCTGTGAATGCGTCCATAAACTATTGTCAATCTGTTCTGGAAACATATACATAACCACAAACTGTGGCGAGGTATTTGTAGATTTGTCTTGTAAAATATTACCTGGAACTTTGAACTTTTACTGGAAAATGTAATATTTGGTTTTGTCAGATACAACACTAGCCTATACATGATATGAGAATGTTTTCTTATCAATCTCATAATATGCTTGGCAAAGTTTCACATTCATAAATTTAAATTTGTTTTCAAAAAAGAAATGGAACTATATATCAAGACAATTACTTCATCAGAAAACATAAAGCCATTCAAACTATAAGATTATGCTCCTTATTTAATAGTTACAATTCATTTATTCTCACTTCTTTGCTGACCCCTGGCATATTTTATGTTTATTGTTGTCTTTCTACTCATTTGTTTTTATGTCTACTTTTTATAATTCTATAATTACAAAAAAAAAGTATTGCATTACTTTTACACATATTTGTATGTTTGAATAAAAATGAGATGAGCCCGGCCTGCGCAGAATCGATCACCGGCAATCGCCCCCCAATGCATGCTGGGTAGATTTGTGTCCGACTTGAACCCGATGGGCTCTGACGTCACGCACACGTGGGCAACGATGACCACATGAGGTCAAGCTGGCCGCAGGTCTGAGACGCAGGCGGACCCAAGGGCATTCTGGGAAACGCCCGCCTCTCAGCTGATCTAACAGCTGATTGGCTCAGAATCAACTCAACATGATGATGTTTTATATAAACTAATAGTTTTTGAATCAAAAGGAGCTGAATTGCCATTTGTCTGATTTAAAGGCCTATCCTGTACAGAACACACGTAGCGTGGCGGATAGTGATGTTAAGAAGTCAGAGAGTTGTTTATGTTTAACATCAGCAACAGATCACATGGAGAGCGTTTTGACAGCTACTCCGTCTGAATAAACAACTGGAGACTGTGTTCAGGCTGAGATATGGGTCTGATAATTCTGTATTAAGTCAGAATCAGACCTAACAGGATGTG
>NC_045738.1:31324594-31329879 GCF_008692095.1 Etheostoma spectabile | reverse complement strand
TGACTTCCTGTTCAGCCTGAAGGCTCCTGGCATCGGCTGCCAACTGTGCGACTGATTAACATCAGACACTTTAAAAGTTACGTATAGTCCCTTTAAAGGCGTTTCGCTGCAGTCGGGTTTTGCTGTCTCGTCACATTTCTCTCCTACCTCAGTGTCTGAATTTCCAGGGAGGGGATTTATTTGACAGAACAGATGTGACAGTCTGGTGACCCTGAGAGAAGCCCGTGTAGTGGGAAGAATCATTTTTTCACACACCTGCTAAACCAACCGGCTGGGAGTTTTATCTTCGGATTGATGCTTTTTAAACTTTTTTTTAAACTTCTGTTTCTAAATCAGTTCAACACACCCAACCCATGTTTTTGTGTACATACAGTATATATATATATACACACACACATACGCAGTAGTACAGGCTTCTTGCACCACTTAACCCTAACACCAAACGTGTGGAAGAAGAAGTATGCAGATCCTTTATTTAAGTAAAAGTACTAACACCACACTGTAAAAACACTCTGCTACAAGTAATAGTCCTGCATTGAAAATGTTACTCAGGGGCGCCTGGTCGGCTCACCCGGTGGACGGGCGCCCACATAGGTTTACACCTTGACGCAGCGGTCACAGGTTCAACGGTTTATAATACTATTTTGTTTTTTTTATTCTGGGAAGCGACAATAACTGTATCTCTAATCACGCTGATTGGCAAGTAACCAGTAGGATGAGGATGTTCAAAATATAACGTTCTCGTGACAGTCCCTGATTGGCCAACCGTGTCTGGTAACACTGCACTGAGCTGTGGCAACTAAGCTTTTTAACGGGAAGGCCAGGCCCTTATTTGGCCGTGCCCTCTTCATTGGATCCCCCAGCTATCCCACCACAGTGGTCCTATGAAAACAAATGAGGCTGCTGCCTTTTGTACGCAGTGTTGTTGCCTGTCTGAACAAAGCTTTAAAGAGAGAGACAACTGTCACAACCCCCCCCCCCCCCCCCCCCCCCCAAGGTAAGTTCAGGGTAAATATGAGGTTTGGTAAAGGACACATTTAGACGAGAGTCAGCTCTAAACTGTCAGTTTAAGCTCAGTTTTAGTGATAATGTGTTAAATGGGTGAAACGCTGGCTTTTGTTTACCAGAGCACAGCAAGTCTATGTTCCAGCAGATAATTATTAACTTATGCATATTAAAACTTCATGATAAGAAGCAGTCATTCTCTTTCATCAAATGTTACATATTGCCGCAGGTGACGTGGATGCAAGCGTAGGTTCAGATACAAGCGTATGGTTAAAATAAATGCAGGTAAGAGTAGAAGTAACTTTTAAACCAGAGGTCAACAGTTTAAATCCAAAATTATGATATGAAGAATCGTGAAGCGAACTTAGCTAAGTTTTAATATTCTCCAATGCTTAGCTGACAATAGGCTACATGGAGAAAAGAGGTTCCCATGAGGCCAATACCAAAGGAAATCATTACTGATATTGCAAACCAACAGTCCTCCGCAGCTCTGTGTTAGAGCAAAGATGGCTGGCGTATGGATTTCATGGTCTGATGAAATCTCTCTAGGGCTTTTAGGGTGGTGGGGACATTGTTTGACATTTGTATATTTCATTTATATGAGTAATTTCCTGACAATGTTGACTAACCATATTTTTTGCATTCATATACAGTTGTGAGTGGTTTAAAGAAATACAAACAAGCCAGAGTGTTTTTCCCCTATTCTTTTTATACCTATATACCATCCATGTATCCATATATATTATCCATCTATTATACCTATATATTATACCTACCTCCTGCTATAAAAAAATGTAAGCGGTATCTTCATATACCAGTAGTATGTGTACATGCATGTGTACTCTGATTGAATTTGGACAGCCTAAAGGTAAAAAATAGTTATATTTAAATCAGCAGTTAGGAACTTCTCAGAATGTAGTTGGTTTTTGAAGTTAAAACAATTATGTGGGAATGTGTCTTAAAGTGTTTAATTTTCCATCTGATGACCATAAATGACCTGTAACAGCAAACGAGACTAACAATGAAAAGAACTGTTTTAAAAAAACAAAAACATTTTTATTAATTGCCAGGGTCCGATTTTTCCAGCAAAGTCACAAAATGATCGTGGCAGGTAGAACGGCTTTACAGTCACACGTTCTGATGGGTCACAGAACACCGGGAAAGCCTGTCTCTGAGTATCCAGCCAGCTAAAAGGAAGCAGGAGATTCATTTTCTCCTAGAAGTTATCTTAAGGGGTGCCCAGGTAGCTCAGTTGGTAGAGCAGGCGCCCCTATAGAGAGTACTAGAGTAGAGTTTACTCCTCGACGCAGCGGCCCGGGGTTCGACTCCGACCTGCGGCCTTTTGCTACATGTCATTCCCCTCTCTCTCTCCCCTTCCAAGTCAAAGTGATGTTGTCCAAATAAAGGCCAAAAAATAACAATAAAAAAAAGGTTACTTAAGTAGAAGTATGAAAATGTAATCAAAGTACTAAAAGTAAAAGTACTCAATGCAGAAAAATCCTCACATTTAGAAACTGGAAAGGATCCAAGCAGTTCTGTCAATCAACTCAACGTTGTGGACTATATATCATTGGGTAGTAAAATTTATAATTAAACATTGTATTTGATAAACTAAATGTGTTTTGTGTTCAAAAACCTTACTGTGTAAAGTAAAGGTGTGAGATTAATGCAGGTGGAGTAAAAAGTACATTTTGAGCGCCCAGATAGCTCAGTTGGTAGAGCCGGCGCCCACATATAGAGGTTTACTCCTCGACATTTGAATTATCTAATGCTGAGTCCTTTACTGGTACCTTTACCCATAAGGCCACAGTGGTTGTTCTGAGTTGGTTTAGTTCATTAGGTCTCTGGGGTCTATTTCTCTCTCTTTTTTCTCAGGGTATTTACTAAAAAGAAAAGCCCTAAATCCTAAGTTTGCTTCTTTTATACATTGCAATGGTTTCTGGTCAGATAGATGAACACTGAGTCACACGATTATTATTCTAACTGTCGCTGTATTATTCTCCACACCGTGAAACCTTTCACAGTAAATTTACAGTAATATACTGGCCAGTAAACTACGGTTTATTTAAAGTAAGCATACAGTTTTTAAATCTGAAGGGATTTCACTATAGACATACAGTTTCTTACTGTATTATTTGGATTTAGAGTACCAATACCTGTAATCTGTGACATTTGCAGATAGTGCTGATATTATTTCCTCCCAGAATGCATTGCCATTTACAGTATGATCCTGTATCCTATTAAAACAGTAGGCTACTGTGAGATTTTAGCTGTACATTTAAATGTAACAGTTTTTAGCCCTAAATTCGGTTTATCTCAAGCCAAGTATCGTTAAATTTGCCTTTCCCTATAGCTGAAGAATAAAATCTCTGTCTGCGGTACAATCTGAAAGAGACTCGCACCAATCACGTGAAAGCTGATTGGCAGCATTATAAGTTGCACTTTGGTCTCATTTGTAGTTGTAATACAGTAAAATTAGACAACAAAAGAAAGAACTACAACACTACGGAATTAAAAAAAAGAAAATTATTTAGACCTGTTTAAAATGATTTAAGGCCACAACACAATACTCACGAATTCATGACTTAAGGCATAACATTTTGATTTTGTTACACTTTCTAAGAGCGCGAGCACAGAAACCCTGTTCTCTGTCGAGTCGAATCCGTAAAGCTGTGGGATGCTTATCAGACGTTCCCCTCCTCAGTCAATGAGGCGACTTATTTACATAACTCTACAGTAGACTCTGTTACATATTGGATGTTGACTGAAATTGATTTTTTTGAGTAAATGTTGTGGAGCCCAGTTTGTCCAGACAAACTACAGCAGCATACAAAACGGCAGCGAATGCTTGGCTGGGATAAACCAGCCTTTCTCCCCAAGTTAGAAAAGCAACCGCAAACCTGTCGGATCATCTATTAGTGTCTGGAACTCTCCTTCCAGCGGCAGAATCTGGGAAAGGGGGTTCAGACTAGTGATGGCCAAATGAAGCTTTGTGAACCAGTGTATTTATTTTCTGAGCCCACTACATGGCGCTCTTGGTTTTAACCCTCTTGTTGTCCTCGGGTCAAATTTGACCCATTTTCAGGTTTTTCCATCACAAAAAATGTCCCTATGAAATAAGCTAAAAATGTCAACATTAGCAATATCAAATAACTTTGGAAAAAACATTTTAAAAAAGCACCCACAACACTTAAAAAGTGACAAAAATGTCAGAAAGAGCGATAACCTTTTTTCATGTTTAATGGGAAGACAACACAAGGGTTAAGAGAAAGGCCTAAGGCGTTGCAATTCAGTGTATTCTCAACCCTTTGTTGAACTGAGAGCGCCATCTAGTGGGCTCAGAAAATAAAGACACTGGTTCACGAAGCTTCATTTGGCCATCACTAGTTCAGACACACATCTGGCCAAGGGCCCACTTTACACAACAATTGGCTGGGTGTAAATGTACAGGTGTGTATGTCGACAGGGTTTAAACTGCCTCAAGCTCTTTTTTTATTCTTCACACAACTACTTCTGTGAGTTTGTGTGCGTGCGCAACATCATTAATGTCTGGTTACCAGTCAAAAAAATATCAATACCGATACCATTGCCGTGACTTTGATACCGGTTCCTGAACAACACCAATTTTATAATGTCCATTTTAACATGACTCTTTATGGGAAAAATCCTTTCATGTATTTTTCAGCTTCTACGTCAGCATGTATCTCTGTGCAGTACCAGTTTTTCCTGTGTGTCTCCATGATGTACATCCCTAGACAGCCCTATTAGATCTTAGTATAAGCATGCTGCATGGCTATTGGCTCACTGCATACAGACTAAAGCTTTTTTTAAATCGGAGAAGTGGTTGGATGACCTACTTCATCTGAAGAATAGCGAGGCTTTTGAATGTCCAGCTTTCATAGGATTTTCACATACTGACGATGGGCTGTGTTCACCAACTTTTGCAAAAAAGAAAGCTTTATTCCACAGCCACATGTGGAATGTGACAGCCTTGTTCAATCAAGGTAAACATAAAAATATCTTAAAGGGTAACTACAGATTTTTTTCAACCTGGACCTTATTTTCCTATATTTTGTGTCTAAGTGACTGATGGGAACAACAGTCTTTGACATTGGTCCAGTATTAAGTGAGATTGCTACACTTAGCAGCCGCAAAACAAGCTACGATGTAAGTTAATGGGCAATTGTCCAGTTTGTATTTACTGTACCTTCACAAAAGTGCTCGTTTTGCTGCTGACAGTGTCTGACAACATTATGGAAAGGATTTCTACAGAGATAGAC
>NC_045738.1:31324328-31324584 GCF_008692095.1 Etheostoma spectabile | reverse complement strand
TCTTAAAGACCTTTCTGTTTAACCAGATATAGCTCTCAAGTCGCTAGCGCTAAACCCACCAGACTCCATTTAAAAAAGCAATACTTTTAGCATGTTTAGAGCTAACATATTTTCACATGTTAATTGGTAAACTATGTGTTTATTTAAACCAAAACTAGAGTTATGATGGTTGGAAAAGCGAAAAGACAACCCAATACGGTTTTTAATAGTTTTTTGTTTCGGTCGACTTTAAATGAAGTGTATTTTACGATGCTAA
>NC_045738.1:31321618-31324318 GCF_008692095.1 Etheostoma spectabile | reverse complement strand
TATTTACATGGAGTCTGGTGGGTTTTGTATGTAAAAAAAAAAGGATCTTACTCTTCAACAAAAAGGTCGACCTCCTTAGAAGTCCTTTCCATAATGTTGTCTGACAACAAGTATTTTTGTAAAGGTAAATATAAGCTGCAACATTGCCCCCCATTAACTTACACTGCAGCTTGTTTCACGGCTGCCGACTGCAGCGATCTTGCTTAATAATAGACCAATGTCAAAGATTGTTGTTCCCATCAGTCACTTGGACACAAAACATAGGATTGAAAAAAAAAATGTAGTGAACAAAAACTTTTCTCTTTGAAATAATCACTAGATATTCTTCTAGATTACCCATTTCACATACTGATATTAAATCATCAGAAAGAAGCAGAAGAGACACAAAGTGTTTTCCTGCACTAACAGCAGCTTCAAATGACCAGAATGCAATGCAGTCACAATACAGATGTTTTAACTAAGAAGTGAAGGTCACTGCTACTGACTACTTTTACATGCACCCTAATATTCCACTATTTTTCCAAATATGATAATATTCATAAATTGATACAGGTCATGTAAACAGCATATTCCATTAAGATATTCAGAAGAAGGCCTTTTTTTTAATACAGCATTTTGTGATTAAGACTAGGGGTATTCCAAAATGATTTAGGGTTTAGAAGCTATCTTTGGACATGAATACAGCGCATTCGGAACATGCGTGCGTCGCATTATGGCCTCTTGTCTGTTCATGGCTTACGGTGAGCTCTGTGCGTTGCTATGGTTCCTGTAAACAAACCAACCCGACAACAGTTTGCAGGGCTGTGGTAGCTGTGCATGGCCAAAAGAAAAAAAACATATCTGTTTGGAAGGAGAAACAGCTACTTTTAAACATTATGAAAGACCTGGATATGAACAGGTTTTTGGACATGCGTCCGTTTTGCACGGGTGCATATAAAAAGGAATATTAGGGCAATATTCATTTTAATAAGCCATGTGAACAGCTTAGTTGGAATATTTTCTTTTTTGGAATACGGGCCAAAACCAGAATAGTGCATGTAAATGTAGTCCATATTAGAGATATTAAGGAGAAATAGATAAGAGATACAAAGTGGGTGGAGCCAAGTAAAGCAGTCAGTGGACTGCACCGATCATCACAAACCAGTGACACTGAAAACAGTTTGAGAATGCCAGGAAGAAATCATTTAATACAATCACTATTGTTTTAGATTCATCCCACTCATCTGATGATCATCGACTTTTTCGGTCAGTCTTCCCCTTGAGGGACAGCTGGGTCACTGAGTCGGACACCTCGGAGTTGACCTGAGCAGAGATGCTGGCGGGTGTTACATTCAGGTGGATGTCGTACTGCTGGTCCAGACCCAAATAGCTGTCACTCATCAGGTACAGTGTGTAGATGCACCTGAAACCACAAAGTACATGGATCAGCAATTAGAACATAAATCTAGAAACACAGTGCGCTGAAGCGTATAGCTGCATCGCGCCGGGAAGTAGAGCTATTTTCATTTCGGCGCCCGGGTTATCCAATCCGTCCGGCTGCGATCGGGGGGGAGCGGCCATCGTTTTGGCATCTCCTGTGTTTGTTCCGCGATCCGCGAGCAAACGTGTCAAGCCGAGCAGGTAATCACATTCAGGAAAGCCATTGTGCAGTCATTTTGCCATTGTGCAAAATAAAACAACAAGTTCATGGTGAATTTGGCTGTCTTGACTTCTCAGCTGTCTCTACAGCGAGACCGATAGATGGGTAACTATGGTAGCCATGCAGTTAAGCTTAAGGAGTCACTGCGCCGTGACGTTAAAACATGATGTATAAATAATATCCACTTCTTCTCATCCATTCAGCCTAGTTCCATATGCAACTTTATTGTATACAGTATATACGGTAAAGGGGTCTCTACTCTGTCCTGCTTTAAACTAAGGGGTCCCTGGCCTAAAAGACGTTGAAGACCCCTGGTTTAAAGGATAAGTCTGATGATATCCTATCGTAAATAGGGTCCATTTGACTCAATCCCCACACAGTCCGCAGTCCTGCTGCCTCAAATACCCACAAAGCACCACGTTTACCAAACGCTTCTGATGCCAGCTACTATTATTTTATTTTATTACACTCTATATTTGTGAGCCATTTTAAAGATGAGCCACAGATGGGGTAGAGAAGTAATTAAAAATGGAGCACACACATTGTCGCGGTCTTTTCATAGTTTCTATCACAATAAGGCAGGGCATCTGAAACTAGCTGGAAGAAAACAATCTTCTATATTCTGGTGAAATGACTGATTTATAATGTCATTCACAGTCTTTTCTTTCCCTGGGCATTGATCAATATGACATCTTAAAAGTCAATAATATTTGAATGAGTTCTTGGACCAGTAGCGGCCATGCATCTCTGAAATTGTGGCAATTGTAAATGTGGAAATGTTTGACCATAAAGATGTGTCAACTATGTTTCTGCTTCTAATCCAGAGCGTTTTTCGGTCGATGCAGTTCAACTGTGTTTACTTTCAATTACTGTACATGGAGGGAATGGGGAAAGCTTGTGTTTATGTCTGGCTTAGTCTATATCAATGACTTTCTGTAATGTTCAAGTGCTGCCGGAAATTGCGCCGGATGCCCCTCTTTTTAGGCCGGATGTCTCTCACCTTCTGCTTCCTTAATGTTGGGGTTAAAACTCCGGTGGATTTCTGAGGACTATGGTTAACT
>NC_045738.1:31318739-31321608 GCF_008692095.1 Etheostoma spectabile | reverse complement strand
TCTCTGCAGGGTAAATCCAGACAGCTAGCCAGACTATTTGTCCAATCAGAGTTTTCAGTTGCACGACTAACCTTTGAACTTACACGTTCCAGCAAAGCAAGTTCCTTCCCGGGACTATTTTGCAGAGGCACTGTCATTGTTTCCGGTGCTTAAGACAACTGTGATTGGTTTAAAGAAATGGCAATAAACCAGAGCATGTGTTTCTCCCATCCTGCAATGCTGAGTGGGCTAGTCACACCCTCCTCCACAGCGCTGTGGAAGAAGGCCTGGCAATGCGAGACTATGTCTGGCTTTATTCCTCTTTCTACCCATTCTTACTTCCCAGTCTTCTCCGGTGTGAAGAAGGCCACGGACACAGCGGTGCGGTGGCGCACATATGCGACTCGTTTGACGGCCAGCAGCTCCCTGCGATCCACCTCTCCCAAGACCAGGAACCAGCCTTCATCCTTGGCCTTGGGGAACCTCGGTGCTTGGGCCTTACTGTCCTGCTTCCTCTGAAATAAGAGAACAAGTTTATTTTATTATCAGATCTCAGCTAGGGTGGTCTTTACGTGATTTGTGGACAAAACAATTGATCAAATTTGTTTTTAGTTGACAGGGGAATTCAACAGAAACTGTGTTATGCTATGCTACACAAAATAGTACAGCTGATAAAGCCATTGGATGTATTATAAAATAGAGCTGTAACATTTAATTGTCTCAGAAATAATTGTGATTAACAATACAATTGTCTCTTTCAGTCAAATTTAAATATACATTGTATGTATGTATGTATATTGTATTAAAGTATTAATATGTATTAATGTATTACTTTTTTAAAGAAATTAAAGTTTTCCCAGAACACATCTTTTGGTTTCATCACTGTCATGTGACCCAGATGATGTAATGACACAATTACACAGCCTATGAAGTCAACTACACTTCTTTATTTTTTATTATGTGGCTCAGTGGTAGAGCGGTGGCCTGCCAATCGGAAGGTTGGTGGTTCGATCCCTGGCCCTGCAGTCCCATGTCAAAGTGTCCTTGGGCAAGACACTGAACCCCGAGTTGCCCCCGGTGCTGCACCATCGGAGTGTAAATGTGTGTGAGTGTGTATCTGATGAGCAGGTGGCACCTTGTACGGCAGCCTCGGCCCCAGTGTGTGAATATGTGTGAATGGTTCCTGGACTATGTAAAAGCGCTTTGAGTAGTCGTTAAGACTGGAAAAGAGCTTTATTATAACAGTCTATTTTCATACATTAAATGTTAGGTCGTGACATTGGATTAGCATTTCTAGCGTTCGCCTTAGCTAACTCCTTCACCAATAACAAAGCGAGGTGGAAAATCAAATTTTGCCTGAACCCCGTGGGGAGGAGGGCCACAACATCATGGCCCCCAACAAGACTCAGCAAAGATTGTTCTACACCCAGGCTTCGACTTCTGGATATTTGGCAGCGTTGCCACAACGGACAGAATGGCTTCGCTTGCATCTTTCTCCGCCGCCATTACAGAACTACAACTCAAACTAGCGCACAATCTCAACTAGAGCTAAAACGATTCCTCGAATAATTTGATTACAAAAAATCCTCGTAGCAAAATGCTTTGCCTCGAAGCTTTGTTAAATTGATGTAACTAACGGTGTACGGTAACCAAAATAAGTTTGACACCACTGGTCTAACGTGTGTGTTTATGTTTGCACCACACAGTAGCGCTTTTAATTTCGTTGTATGTACTCACAATTAAAACTGATTCTGGTTCTGACTATTCACCCTTTGTTGGTAAACAACTCTATCCTTACCTTCAGGTAACTGCAGTGCTAATTACTTTAGTATATTAAAGAGAAAGTCATTTCCATGCTTCAGGTCAGGTATTTAAGAAGATGCCATAGTCATCTGGTTCTAATGCTGATGTCAACAAGAAAAATAAACAAGAAAACCTACGTCATCATCTTTTTTTGTTTTTTTAAGATGATTTTTTTTAGCTTTTCCCTTTATTAAAGTGGATAGACATGAACGGGGGAGAGAGATGGGGAAGACACACAGCAAAGGGCCGCAGATTCAAACCCGGGCCGCTGCAGGACACTCTTACTGAGTGAGCTAGAGGCCTATATTATATTTGAATATTGAATTTGATCCTATTCTTCTACATAGTATATCTTATTCCGATATTTTAACTTTTGCACTATTTTGTATTTGTTTCTTTTACAAAGTAGAGTATTGGTGTTGGCAGTGTTGTAAAGTACTTAAGTAGAATTTTTCACATATCTCAACTTGGTTTTTTAAATTTCTGGAAACTTTTACTTTTACTCCACTACGTTTTCTAAATTAAATGTATACTTTTACTCCGATGCATTTCCCTTAAGCATCTTCATTACTTATTACATGCAAGACATATTTTCATACATTGCAGTGAAAGGTTCTTTCTTCTTCTGTTTGTTTTATTCTTCTTTTTTAATGTCAGACATTGAATTTGATGTTTGTGAAGGAGTGTAAACCCTGAATATGATGCTTTACTATAAAGAAGCCACAATAAAGTTCATAATCACCTTTCTTTTCTAATAATAAAGTACATTTAATTTTACTTTTGATAGTTAAGTACAGTACAGTACAAGGGTATTGTGCATACTGACCCTCTGCTGGCCCAGGTTGATGCGTCTCAGTGACACCTGCAGGACGTACTCCTGGTCAGCGTGGACATCCAGCCAGCGGCTCTCCGCCTTCGGGTTGGCCCCTGCTGCAGGAAGGGGCCGCTCTGTCTCCTCCTGGCTCTCCTCCCACCAGCCCTTCACACTCATCTCAACCTCCAGCACCGGGAGATGACTCAGGAAGGACCATGCCTGACGGGGGAGAAACAAGATGGTCATAGGAGAGGGAGGGAGAGAGAGAGAGAG
>NC_045738.1:31298099-31318729 GCF_008692095.1 Etheostoma spectabile | reverse complement strand
AGAGGGAGAGAGAGAGAGAGAGAGATGATGGTTGGGCATTCACACCAAGAAAAGGGATCTGGCAGTTTTTCCACAGGATGGTGACATCTTGTTGTGTTCCTAATGCCCCTCCCCCCCCCAACAAAGCAGAAGTATACTTTAATTAACAATTATTTCTTCCGTCAGATTGTTTATGGATCTCAATGTTTCAGAGTGCACTTCATTTCACGAAGGAAGAGAGAAAGAAAGAGAGAAGGAGGGACTTTGTTGTTCAGGAAACAGTCAGCTGTTACACAAACTCCTGGAGAGTTCAGTGCTTGTGTTTCATTTTCTCGGTCTCACACCGCCTAACCAAACCACACTGTTGGATTGTGTTTCTTCAAAAGTTGAATGTCATTTTTTTAGGCTTCCCCCCTGCGGCTTTAAAGCTTTAAGGTCTTCCCATTCATTGAATGGGAAGACCTGTGTTTTCTGGCAAACGCCTGAGTGTGTGAAGGAAGTACAGAATTGTGAGAAAAAGAGAAAGAAAATGAGAGTTTGAAGAGGGGTCTGTGCTAGATGGACAGATTTGTCAGCTACTGTACAGTAACTCTGCTGTTTGATGAAAGCTTGATTTATTCAAACAGACACTGTTCCCTGGTCTCAGGTGCCTCTTAAGTGTTTTTATGGAGAATTTAACATTTGGCTCAATGCAAAAGCCCCACCATGAGGAGGACATAAGACATAAAAAATATAAAAGGCACAGTGTGTGTGTGTGTGTGTGTGTGTGTGTGTGTGTGCGCGCGTGTGTGTGTGTGCGTGCGTGCGTGCGTGTGAGGAGAAAAGCCTCTCTGATTCACCCGGCAAAAGCTATTTATGTGAGGATGACTCTCCCTGGGCAAGCCAGACAGGAACGCTGCTGCACATCTAATTATTTAATTAGAGAGGCCGCCACACTCCACACACGGTGGAGGAGTAAAGGTGGGGAAGGAGGAAAGCGGGGACCCTGATTGGGTGAAGCCACAGGGCCTGCTGTTGTGCCCGGACACTCTCATTACTGCTGCAATTAGCACTTAAATTGGAGCTGTAAACCCTATCAATGGAGCTGTAATTGGGGATCCTGGAGGTATCTGGGACCACAGTGACAAGACTGCTCATGGCACGTGACTGATAATGGGGAGTGTGTGTGTGTGTGTGTGTGTGTGTGTGTGTGTGTGTGTGTGTGTGTGTGTGTGTGTGTGTTGTGTGTGTGTGTGTGTGTGTGGTGGAGCGAAGATAGTGTGTGACCTGCATGCACTAAATGTTGGAATAGGTCCATTGTGAAGATCATTTTTCTAAAACGTACAATAATAAAGTCCTTGCAATCTATGTTTTTTCATGGTTATTTTTTGTAGTAAATCAACGTTTCCCAAAGTAAATATTTTACTGATTTTGATGGACACTCATATTCCCTGGGGATGGGGAATCACCAGAGGCCTCACGGTACAATATCATCATATTGCAATATTCTGCGATATATTTCAATTTATTTCCTTTTTTCCTACTTCAAATTTTTCCCAATTTTAAATCATGTCCCCAAGAGGAAACTTTGTCAACATCCGTTTGTTCATCTCACTTCAATTTTTATTGCTGCCAAATGGGATTGTCAAGCAGACAAACCAACACATATATAATAACAGACTGATACTTGGCGTCTCTTGGTCGATACAGTATTGCCACGGAAAATATCAAGATACTATGCTGTATCGATTTTTTGTGTTCTTGCTGTGATAATATTTGTAATCTTACCTGTGCAATCTGACTTGATTGAAACTCTTGCCCAACAATAGCAGCGAAAACACCTTCCTTTCCATTGCAGGCAGCAATCAGCTCAGGGAGTCCTTCGATTGGCCTCTCCTTCTTATTTGCCCATTTTCTATGGAGTTCAGAGGGGGAAGGGAGATATTCTCGGTAATGAGGCAGTATCACAACACTTCCTACCTTATGCTTTCTGCCGTTTCTCACCACAGGGACTGCGGGTCTTCCCTTCTCATCCCGCTCTTACCATTTTTATTGAGTTTGGACAAAAATATTCTACAGTGGAGGACGCAGGCCTGAAAATCTTTATGGTGTGTGGTTCTGTGCGCGCATGTAAAAACTATCCCAGTTTGTTTTGAACACTAGGTCCTATAAGTGTGACTGCATGTGTGTTTGTACCAGTGTGGGAGGTTTTCAGAATGTAATTGATGGTGTGCGCTGAGTTGCATTCATAAAGGTGGTAATGCTCACAAACATTTAATCAGATAAACACGGACTAATGGTGCACATAATACAGCTTAAAGTATTTTCCCATGCATTGGTGTCAGAAACTGGTGTAAGTGAAAAGAAATCTTTGAAATTGGTACAGTATTGAGGGAGAACGCTGTCACCGGCAGCCGTGAACCGGGCTGCAATGGGGCATAAGCGCATCGTCAATTTCCGTCCACTAAAAGTTCTGGTTTTGCCACTGACAGGCTCAGATCATTATTCAAGTGTCTGACTACATTATAGACAGGATCCCTACAGAGATAGACCTTTTTGTTAACGAGTAATATCCTTTTGTTTAACCAGACACAGGTCAAATTGCCATTGCCAAAGTCCCCAGACCCCATTTAAATAAACAGTACTTTAAGCGTTTTTAGAGCCAGCATATTTCCACATGTAAATGGGTGAATTGAGTCGTGATGGTTGGAACAGTGGAAAGACGGACCAAGATTGCTTTTGCATATTATTGATATTGTCGACTTTGAATGAAGGGTGTTTTACAGTGATAAAATTCCGAGTCCGGTTTGACAATAGCGATTTAGGGGATGTTTCATTAAACAAAAAAAGCATCTTAGTCTTTAACAAAAGACTTTTCTCTGTAGTGATCCTTTCCATAATGTTGTTGGACACTTAATAACAATCTGAGCCTGTCAATAGCAAAACAAGCACTTTTTGTGGACGTAATTTGAAGGTGCGCAATTGCCAATTAACATTACATTGCAGCTTGTTTTGCCGCTGCAGACTGTTTAATCCTGGACCAATGTCAAAGATTCTTTTCCCATCAGTCACTTAGGGACAGAAACATAGGAAAATTGGGCCCAGGTTGAAGAAAAAAAAAACATGTGAAGATGCTGTTCAGACATTAATGGAACATGACAAGATGTAATGTTCACTGATTCTGCAGTAAGCACAGCTTGGAAGCAGGGAGACCAACAAGGCCGATTAACCATCTACTAGAGCTAGCTACAAATAACTGTATAGGCATTAAGGCTGTACCTGTGGTGGAAGGGATGTTGTGTACCTGAAAAGATAGAGGTCTTGTTGTTCTATATGGGGCAGCGTCAGTAATGAGGAGTCGTGCAGCCAGCGGCCCTGGACGATCATTTGCACCAGGTTGCAGATACTGATGGCCGTAACGAGCCAGCCTTCATTGGCAGCAACATCCAGCATGGCCTGAGGAGAAGAAAGTTTTAACTTAAAGACAATATACATTTTTATACCAGATTAACCTACACCCAGCAGGGTTTCAAATAAGCAGAGTTTTGAATCCCTAATTTTTGAAGTTCGGCCCGGGCCATTTTGTTGGGTAAAGTTTTGGGCTGGATATTTTTTTTTCAGATGTCATATATCAATACATTTTCCTCTTTCGCTCTCCGACTGTGACAATCATCTGAGCCCATGCGTGTCATGTTTCCAATTAGATACGCCATGCCGAGACCCGTGACGTAGTGACAGACAGTTGTATTCGCTTTATGTACTATTTCATGCACAGTAAGTATCAATAAAAACCTACATTCATCCATTAAAAACAACCATAAAGAAACCGAAGACCAGAACCATTTTAGTAAACGGTAGCAGCAGGACACCAGAGAAGTAGCCACATCCATGAGCCATGCAATATCACTGCCAGATACACAGCATGGAAAATCACAAGCACATGTACACACGCACGCACACACACACACACACACACACACACACACACACACACAACCACCCATCCTTAGCTGTGGACAATGGTTTACAGGCGTTAAGACATGGTTCTAACTTCAAACAGTGCAGACAGCGAGCACATTATACCTTAGATACTAAGTAACTTGCATGGACAATCTTTGATCAATAAAATTATAGGGTTGTTGTCAACATTATTGACTCCAATAACCTTGTCTGTTGTTCAATAACCTTGTCTCAAATCACTTGTCTTAACGCCACATAAACACAGAGTGAACACCCGTTGTGGATGCCAGACAATGAGATTCCTGGGTGTTAGATCTCACCTCTGAGCATCATGTTATTTATGAGATGGATCAGCAAGTTCAGCTGCAAATCACCTACTAACGTTTAACATTCCCCTTATTCTCGGCTTCATCGACAACACAGCACCGCTTTCCAAGATGTGCTCTCTTTTCATGTGCAGTACATAATTCAAACCTATTAGTTATGTATTCCTCTTGAACCTTTACATCATGTTGATATAACCAAATGACCCAGCTGTTATTTCAATAGAAAAGTTAGGCTAGTGTTGATGCTTCTAAACTTGTTTTACTGTACTGTTAAAACTGGTTAGTTTTGAATATACTGTGGAATGTTTATGATGACAAAATCAAAAAGTGGATCACTGAACACCATAAGTCTTGTATCAATGTGTTTATGAAATACCTAATTAAACAGTGTGAACAATGCATCCCACACATACTTCTTCAGGGTAGACAGCTTTTATATAATCCCTGATTTTATCATTACCTGAGAAGGTATTCTAGCAAGTGATCCTACTTATTGAAGCATTTTGTGCATATTCAGATACTCTAAAAAGCACTATTACTTCCACTGTAAAGATTAAAAACTAATCTAATCTAATCTAAATAACATAGAAAAAAGATAGGGAAATTTGGTTGTTGCAGCAGTACGGCAGAAACAACAGATAAATACATAAAATAACAAATAAATAATGAAGAGATACATAAAACTAAATTAAGAATAGCATAAAAAATACTGGGAACAAACCAACCGGCCTATTCCGAACAGGCACACGCTCCAAACGCACTGTTGGTTTAAATATTAGGAATAAAAGATTCCAAACTATAAAGTTCTTAGCTATTACTATTGATGTGATAAACATGAAAGTTTAACTGGGAGATTCAGACTACTGACACTGATGTGACGCCATCAGCTGATCATTTCACCCATAGACACTAACCGCTGTGTGTTGTTAAACTGCAAAAAACTTACAATTCAGTTATACAATGATGTTCTTGGCCTCTAGTCAAGTTTATCATGAAATTAATGTCAATTAGTTAGAGCACTGTTACATTGGTATACTCTGCTGCCGGCAATGCTTGTCGTTTTAACCAGATACAGCGACGGTCAGCTGCCTAAAAGTTTTTAGTCTGCTACTTGAATGTTTTGTAAATTAGAGCAAATCCAGGTATTTTGCCAATGTGGATGTTAGAACACAAAAGTCACTCACACTAAATAAAAAAATAGATCCATGTGGGTATATTTATTTTCACTTGCTTTGGTCCTTTAATGCCTTAAACATTATTTATGCTTTCTCTGACATGTTGAGACAATCAGTTTAGTGTCACATCAGCGTTTTACACGGTAAACCAGAAGATCCTCCTTTCCACCCTCGCAAGAATTATGAGTTGCAGGTTCTGCACTCTCCCGGCTCACATCCTACCTCAAGGAGCACACTTACAAGGTGACTCAGAAGTGAATCTGTGCCATCTGACCTCTGCGGCTCACCCAGAATGCAAATGCCCGGCTGGTCTTCAACCTACCAAAGATTCCCACATTACACCGCTCCTCTGCATTCTGCAGCGGCACCCCAGTGGCTGCTCAAAACCAATTCAAGACACTGGTATGTGTACCATGCTTGAATGGCTCAGGTCTATCCTACATCCAGGACATGGTCAAACCATACACACAAGCCCATCGATCGCAGACTGAAAAATTAATCTGCTGGGCCTGCACCACAAAAAACACCACATTATTTCTCTGTCTTTTCTTGTTTCTAAGTAGCACATGAAGCAGATCAACATATTTGATGATGTCAGCTAAATTAATTTAATTTTTATCACATTAGTAATTTGTTGCAGCCCAATTAAACTTACCTGGCAAATTCGAATGGAGTTGTCCAATACGGTCTTGGTATCGGTGTTGTAGTCGCTGCATGGCAGCTGGGCGTGGCTGAAGTGGGCCTGCAGCAGCAGGTGGGTCTTGGTGTGGGCGCTGTCATAGGAGTGGGGGTTAACCTGCAGGGGGAGCTGCTGAGCCAGCTGGCTGTTCAGCTGGTCCTCATTGTGTCTGACGGGCAGCTCGGCATACTCCTCTGCATCCTGCGAGACAGAGATCAAAAGTTAAACAGGAAGTCTAAAACATGTTGTGGTCAGACCTTTTTAATCAGAGCATCTGTACGGCATACATCTCCCTGCTCTGCTTGTAAAGATCGACCGAAGATTGTAATGATATTTAGAATTCTTCACATTTTTTAATTTCATTTCTGAGAATGCAAAACATTGAATAGGAAACACACAATGAAATGCACCGGGTAACGGGATTACTAAATTGACAATGACGGTCCATCAATCTCCTCCTGTGCTGTGGCTGCGTGTTGCGCCCTGTTTGTGGTTGTTATTCAGAGAGATGCGTGGACACGCATGGCTCCTCTCCTCTAATTTACTTCAGTTTAACTTCGACTAATGTAGTCCTATCAACAGGCTGTGCTGGGGGCATTTGTCTTAGCTTCCCCCCGGCCTGGACTGTTAAGGCTCCATCCATCACTAACTGAAGCCAGTGTTTCAAAAGCTAGGACCTTAAAAAGAACTTGAGCGGAGTGGGGGCTGGGATGAGGGATAGAAATAGGAATCATCGCAGAATGATTTATCTTTTAGTGTCGTTGTGTCTGCATATGTGATGTGCTGGGGAGAGACTATAGATCTTTAAGCAGACATCATGACCAAGATCTCCACACCACCTCAGAGCCCATGATAGGAACATTTACAGAGACAGAGGAGGGAGAAAGTAATGGGAGAGACTGGGGCTTTGAAGCACTAATTGCAGAGAAAAAAACTGAAAGAGTGGAGCAACGCAAACAAAAAGGGAGGGAGATACACACAGCTGAGGCCTACTGTGGGGGTCAGGCCCACAGTACAACTGCTACAAAAGGACACAGACATACAGTACCTAGTAAATTTCTTGAAATGGGAGCTGACATTTTTCTGCAGTTTGTCCCAAATATAACAGAAATCGTTGTGTTGCATTTTAGAAAAGCCTCTTAATTTGATTTTGTCCCAGCAGGTACAGAAAGACAACTAAATAATTAATTACTGAAGCTCAATCAACCACAATTATCAATCATTATCAAGCAAATAGGAAAAAAAACATTCACTGGTTTCAGTTGGTCTACTGTGAGGATTTTTTCTCTTTTTTGTATTACTGTAAATTAATTACCATCAGGTCTTGGGGAATGTTTGTCGGTCAAAAAAAACATTTGGAAATGTCACTTTGGAATTTGGAGCTGGTGATCATTATGTTTCACAATTTAGTTATGTATTTATTAATGTTATTATATTTATATTGATTCAAAATGTCCATATTATTTTGGACATTTTACGCCCCTCCTCCCCAGACTCAAAGTTTACGGAGGTTGCCAGTCTGAGGCCGTAGCATCCACAACAATGTTGCTAGATGCTTGTCTCACAGCCAGACATTACTCCACAGCACAGCAGAGTAGCTAATGTTAGATGCTGGCTATATTGACATAAAAGCCTGTGTTTATGTGGAGCTCTGTACCCGACTGACAACCACCATGTCTTGGCCTAAAATTATGGCAACAAGCGCTAAAACTGCCACTCTTCTCCCACGATCAGGCCCTGAAATTAACACCCGACCACCTGCCAAATATGGGTGAATTTTGCAATTGACGGGTAACACTGTCAATCTACCTGTCACATCGGCAGGTAGCCAATGAGAATTTAGTGATTCACACGCGTAACTATCAGTAGGCAGGGTAAGAAGTTGCTTGCGGGCCCGGACCAATCAGGGATCCGCATCACTGGAAGACATTGATTGACAGACGGGGCCCATTATCGCACTTTCAGTACTCGCGACAATCCCAGCAGTCCCACGTGCAGCCACTGACCAAGTGGGAGTGAGAACGAGTCAAATTCATTTCCTTGTTTCTGATATGAAGACAAGACGTGTGTGACTCAAACATCTCACATTTACCAACAAAACGTCCGGCAAAAGACGGTGCAAAACATTTCAAACCGTCCTGCCAATATGTATACATTTTAACATCAAGGTAGGCTGTAATGATTGTTTACTATAAAGTCGCTGAAAGTTGCTGCCGTTTCTATCCTGTCGGCTGGCTGCAGAGGGCAGAGCTGCTGCTCTGTTTCCCTCGCAACTGACGCACGCACACACACATGCACACACACGTAAACGCATACAATCACACACACTCACACATGGTGGATGCAGGAAAAAACAAAGGATTGTAGAGGATGACCTAAATTGAGGATAGCTACATTATTGTAGGCGCAATACTAAATTAAAGTCCAATAAGTACTTTATCAAACCGTATGAATGTGTGTCCCAGCCCAGGATAGGAAATTATGCCTTTATGCTGGATAATCAAGGCGGGCCCCCCTACTACAGCACGTGATGACGGCGCAATGTCCACGAGTAGGCTACCATGAATAGGACAGGATAGGCTCATAGAGACACAGCCATTCCTGTTGTTCACCTTTATGAGGCAAAAAACAACTGGCTGGTAAAAGGTGACCGTGGCAGATGGTAAAAAAAGTTAACTTCAGGACTTGCTGACGACTGACAGACGCACTTTCTCATCTTAAAAAAGTAAAAGTACATCAACAGAGTACTTTTAGCAGCTGTTTTTTTTTTATTCCCTGCTGTGACTGGAAATCAACTCCTCAAAATCAAAGGTTTGGGAATAATGTTGGGTTTGTTAAAAACAACTTGGATCTAATTTTCATAGTTGTACTCAACAAAGTAATGGTTGAGATCTGGGAACACAGCAATATTTCTAGATCAGAGTCTGACAGGGCAAGAAAGAGAAGAGGTCAGATGATTTGACAAATTGTAAACAACCAACAGTTAATCCAGATTATCGAAAGCACTCTATGTGGAGGTAGAATTGAAAGTGAGCATTGCCTGTAATAATACCTAATTGCAAAGGAAAGCTAATCTGCTTCCAGCCCCAGAATCCGGGCCAACATCTATGAGTATTTTCAGCAATTCATTAGGTCTGATGTTGTGCTCATTGAAGTCTCAATAAACAGAGCCAATCAGAGACAGCATCAAGAATGGGGAGAACAACCTCCATGCCAAAAAAAAACAGCAAAAGAAAAATGGCTACACAAAATGATAGTAAGCGTTGATGAGATTGAAGCAGCATCTAAATTGGCATATTTCTTCAACTGCCGTGGCAAACATTGGAGTGCTGATATTATGCTTTTTAAATTTTTCCCTTTCCTTCAATGTGTAATACATCTTTTTGTGCACTTCATCGGTTTACAAAGGGAAAAAGCCCAAAGTCCACCCCAAAGGGACTTACACCATTGGCACCATTTGCCTTTGCTTTCTCCTCTAAATAAGTTTGTCTAACTAGAGGATTAGTTCTAACCTTCCTGCTAATCTTGTGTTTCCGGCCCTGTCGGGCTTCTGTTTAATGATCTCGCCAATTTGCTTGGTGAGTACAATGTTATGACAGTATTACCGAATCATGTAGCAATGATAGGATAGAAGCAGTTTTTCTTGTCACCAAAATGTCAGGTTTTCTTCATTGACCTGAGACCAGTGGTGGAATGTAACTAAGCACATTTACTCAAGCACTGCACTTTAGGCCAAATGTTGGGGTATTTGTACTTTACTTGTTTCTTTTACTTGCATGCCACTTTCTACTTCTACTTTGCTATATTTCAGAGAGAAATATTGTACTTTGTACAGCACTACATTAATCCGACAGCTTTAGTAACTAGTTACTTTACAAGATTTCTGCACACAAAACACATGTATTTTATATGACACAATGTTTTATTAAAAAATAAACTAACCAACAATATAACAGCCTACAAGTGCAGCTGAAATGATTAGACCATTAAACATTGAGTTGAGTGTCTAAAATGTGAGTACTTTTACTTTTAATACTTTAGGTAATTTTTCCTGATGATACTTACATACATTTACATAAGTAACATTTTTAATACAGGACTTTTACAGTGTGGTATTAGTACTTTTACTGAAGTAAAAGATCTGAATACTTCTTCCACCACTGCCTGGCATGTATATTTGTATATGACAACACATTTGGCTGTCTTGTTGGACAAACTTTATGTTTGATGCAGTTTAACTTCACTGTGAGAACAGTGCCGTATTAGGCGGGGGAGGACAAATACAGCAGGGAAGAAAACAGAGACAAAAACAGGCTGAGTGGTGTGTGTAAGGAGGGGGTGGGGGGTGGTGCAGCAGCGAGGTGTGGGTGTTGCTCATTAGTGGCCACACTGCAGCAATTAGGGGCAACTGGAGAAGCATGCAAGTGCTTTGTAGCTAACAGGGGGGGAGTGGACAGGGCGGCGTGATGACTGGCCTATTGTATCGCAGCTTGTTGGGGAGGGAAGGCATGGCATGGCATGCTTTGGTTTGCTTTCAACTACATGTGTGCAAAGGAGAGTGTTGTCTCAGAGTAGACTCCCCTCCATATGTTAGCATCAATATTGAAGTCAGGTTAAACCATTCAACTCACTGAATGGACTTCCAGCTGAATGGTAACAATGTGATACAAAAATAAAAGTGAAGCAAGATCTAAAGAAAATAATGAAATAAATAAATCTCTAGTGTGAACTTGTAAACATTTCTCTTTTAGGCTTAAACTTTAGTCCCAATGGCATTGTCTTCTTTCAGGAGGTTCTATTTTAAAGATTATTTTTTTCTTTCTCTAAAATATGTAGGTCTACTCATTGTGGTTATATGAGTAGTTGTTCTTTCCCCTTTAAGTGTTGGCTCAGCTCGCTTGGATCTTTAAATGATACCAACAAAAGTAGGCAATCTTTTATCTAATAAAAAAACAAAAAATGAACGGTTACAAGCAAGTAGAGCCGTACCATGCAGTGGAAATGCGGCTATACTAGAGCACCGAATGTGTTATTTACCTGCTATTGTAAATAGTCCTAATGCACATTTAACTCCTGTTTGAGTAAAGTTTGCTGAAATAAGGTGTCTACTGAGTCTTTAAACAATGTAGACTATTTAAATTGTTATATTTATGTATTTTTAGCAGTCAAAAATGTTTTAAAAAAATTTCAGCATCTGCATACAGATCTGCATCTTCCCACACATGGTGACAGATGATCAAGAAATACATCCATTTCCTTCAAATAACTAGAGATGTCCATTAGGAAAATATACATTCTTTGAGCAAAACTTCACTTGTTTGTTGACACATGGCCTCATTTTATACTACATTAATATATCCTGTCCACTAAGGACATGGCCTTCTTGACAGGTTTTTTAATTAGTGTCAGTAAGTATCTTGAAACAAGAGAAAAGATCACTGCACTTTTACAAAATGACTTGATTTTCTTTACGTTTTGCTCTAATAAAATCTAAAAAATTCAAAGGTAGCCTAAAAAAATAATTGATGAAATAAGGAAATGCACTATGTATAAATACAAACAGATATTGATCCATTGAAAGCAGGGGTAAAAATTTGTATGTCATCCTCCCCCCCTCAGTGACGCGTTATTAGAGAACCCACGCAACTTTGAGGCAAGTCCCGCCCTTCAAAAGCCTTCACACGCTACGATTGGCCAGGCGTCCATGCCTACGCTAGATTTGTTCAGGTCCTTTCCCCTGGCTATCCTAACTTTAACCACTCAAGGTCAATGCCTAACCCAACCAATCGGGCTGCTTTGCCTTGAAATTACGTGGGATTGCGTGGGATGCATAATAACGCCTCAGTGAATAATACTGTCTCATGTCTGGGGTTGATCGCACCAATCACAAGCCAGAGTGCTGATGCACAAGGTTAATCAGTAAAAGGAAGAGGGCGACATATCACACTGAAGCCCCAGCATGAGAAGCGTTAACGAAGCTTACCCAAAGGTGTTAATACAATAGAAGGGAGTAAAATGCATGTGTGGGCATGAACATTCCCTTAATCTATCTTTTATTGGCAAATGCCAAAAACAATGTAATAAGGTATAACTTCTATCACTGATTACAGAACAACAAAAAAACAAAAGAATTAAGAATTATTGTTATTAGTGTTTATAGACATTTAACATTTATAGGCAAGTTTCATTCTGCTTTCCAGCTAAGCACTAATCGAACAATACCGCTGACAAGCCATGCTGACACGGTAAAAAGTTGTTTGCTTTCCCCGTTCCCACGCACCTGTACCTGTGTCTGATAATTACCTATATACCTAAACGCTCCACCCAGTGATCAAACACAAAACTGCATGTACATTCATGTCACCAAAGTGCTATATAAAACAAAACAAAAAGTTATATAATGGCTTCAACTACAAATGTGTGACAAAGAGAGCCATATATATATTTATAAAAAAAGTTGTGACATTGATAAGCAAAATTTAGTAAGTGGTGACAGACCAGCAGCTAGGGCGGTACAGGTTTTTCCTTACCGCGGTTGAAAAGCAAGAAATTCCTGCGGTAGTGCGGTAAACCACAACGCCCTTACGAGTAGCATACGTTAGAGCGAGAACAACAGAGTGCCTTAAGTGAGTGACGTCAGTGCCTGTGTGGTCGCGCAAGGAGAGCGAGCGTTAACGGAGAGTAGAGTGCCGCTGTGAGGAAAAGAGAGAGGAAAAAGAGATGGCAAATTTGATGTAAAGTGAGATAAACGTGAACAATAAAACAACAAGATTGAGTTTCTCAAGACACAGTGGCTTTATCTGTTGTCAATACCGCAGGTAAACCTTAGCACGGTGTTTCCATTTCAGCTCAATATGAGAGTCTTTACTGTGTTTCGCCGTCATTTACAGCCACTCTTCTTTCTCTCCTCACTGTTGATCTATTTCACAGACAGTTCAGAAAGCTCTTTTGTCAATAAAGTAAAAAAAACAAAAAAACAGAGCAGACGCTTCGCAGCACAGCGAATACCAACATAACCAACAAAAGCTGCTCTGTTTAGGCTACAAAACATGCATGCAGGCTGAAACTCAACCGTGCGATTTTGTAGGGATTAAGCTATAAGCAGAGGGAAACTCCGCTATCTGCAAGGCTAATGTGCAATGGTAAAGCATTAACGTTAATGTGTCCACGTCCACCTCAACTCAATGGACTGTCCCTCCTCATGTGCAAATCTGAAGTGACCAGCAACTTAAAAATAAAATTCTGTCCATAAAGTCTTGACTGTAGGATAGAAGACAGTCCATAAGGATAACTACACAATGATTATTGCATTATTATATTTCATATCACAATATCTGTTGTCCATGTAACTTCCGTGAGCAAAAAGTAAAAAAATAAAAATAAAAAATATGCGGTGATTATGCCATTAAGGCACGTGACCACGATAATGTTGTAACCGTCCCAGCCCCAACAACAGTAGCTGTATATACGTAGACCGTGTGAAACTCACCGACAGAACGGAGAGCAGCTCATGGATGGGCAGCTCCGCCCTCAGTCGCTCTTTAAACGTGCGGATGGTCTGATGCTTCAAGTAGTAATAGGAGGAGATGCGACCATAAGTCAGTGGCTCAATGGTCTGATCATCCTGGAGCATGAATAGAAACAACAATTTGACAAACACAAACTTGATGGCATATTAAAGAATTTGTGGAATTTTCAGAGAGAACTTAAAGATACACGCACACGCACACACACACATGCACACACACACACACACACACACCTCTTTTATCTCTATGCAGTAGGAGCACTCCAGGTCCCGCAGGCTTCTCTCCACCAGGTTGGACAGGTATTTGTTAATGGACTCGTGGCTGATGTCTTCTAGGCTGTAATAACTAAACAACACAGGACAAAAGAGCATGATTGCAAAACACAACAATTACTTTATGTAAAAATACAGAAGAAAGTGTGTTTAACAAGAGACGAATAAGAAACTTTCATGAAATTGAACAGTACAGTGTAGTGAAATTCCATCTCTGCATTAACCCATCCTAAGCATTAGGAGCAGTGGACAGCCACCTACAGCGTCTCAGGAGCCACTTGGGGTTAACTGTCTTGCTCCAGGACACTTTGACATGTGATTAGAGGAGGCCGGAATCAAACTGGAATGGAATGGTACGTTGGAATAGTACTTTCAAATAGAATAGTAATAGTAATTTCAGCATTCGAATAGTATTGTTTTTTTTACTATTCAAATGATATTTGACTTTCAACAGCCCTACTGCAAACTACTTGGATTTTGTTAGCAACATGTACACATGAATATGAACAACCAGGTTTCCATATAACATCATATCCCAGATATGATTAATTAAACAATAAGACCCAAAACCGAGATGAGAGATTGGTTGAGAGTTTCTCTCCTCAATGATATTAACACTGATGATGTAACCTCATTAGGGCCTAATGGAAAACCCAGAAATAAAAATTGAAATGGCTTGTCACTACTGTATCGACACGTCGTTGCTGGTTAGAATCTTGTACATGCTGTTTTGTAAAGAAAAGCCACAGCTGAAAGAAACATTGCCAGCCCTTGCCAGTAAATGGTTCCCAGGTTAGACTGTTATTACCTGAAATAAGACAACCAGTGGCCAACAACCAAAATGGGTTCCATGCTCACTGCTCCGCACTGCTAAGTAAGAGTTACCACATGAGGCTCAACAAAAATGTAATCAAAGACATTCTTCATTAGCTCCCAATGCCAATAATTGTGCATGGTGTGTACGTTAAATAAAAAAAACGGAAGAAACCAAGCACGGTTTCAATAAAGGTGGTAAAAACGGATTTCCAAAGATCCAAAAGATGTGTTTGCAAGGGTAAAAGAACCTGTAGAAATCTGTAATGTAAGTCATGTAAAATATGTCTTGGTTAAGTTGGAGAACTGCTTACAGAACATTACTGGGGGTTATGGGTGCTATTTGAGTGCCATCTGGTTGTTCTCTAGTGTCAGTGGATGGAGCTAATAAGTGGTCCTTTGTAAATTGCTGTGAAAGTTGCAACGCAGTATTGGTGTGAGACCTTCCTTTTGTTTGTTTCAGCTGCAAGCTAAGATGAAATACATATGCAAGTCTTTAAACGGCATCTGTTGTTGCCAATTATTCTGACTTTGGAAACACTTGTACAGATGTCGGGTTTGGAGAATGGAAGGCTGCTAGTATTACTAAAATATGTGATAAGTATGTAGGAGGTACATTCAACAATTAAAATAAGATGTCGATAATACGTATTATATAAGTATATAAAAATGGTTTATTTTCTTCATTTTGTTTTTCTCTATGGCTTAACGTTTTGGGGAAAAAAAATCAAATTACAATTTTTTTCTGCAAGATATTACAATTACGAGTCTATTTGCCATTTTTCTTAGCTACATATTGCATCTTCTACAATCGTGTTAAATAAAATAAGATCGATTGAAAATAGGACATTTCTGGAAACAATCTATGATATGTAACATTATACCAGCATTTGTCATAGGAAAAAACAGTAAATATAATAATAAAAAGAGGAATAAAATACGTTAAATGTTACACCAAACATTCAGCTAAATGATTCACATTTGATTAATCCCAGTCTTCACGATTAACTAATCTTTCAAATCACGATTTCAATTTGAAAATGATTAGTTGTTTAACCCGAATAGGCTCTGTCTTGTTAGTTTTTTGCCTGCATGGAAGAATGGGTATATAAAAAATATATAACTGTTGAAGTACATGCACATGCTTGGATAGCAGTTTATGTTCAATAATTGGTGTACGTCATTTTAATCCAAAGTATATTCTGTTTCCATGACAAATAAATTACATCAAACAAGAAACTGTTGCCAAAACTTTAAGATTGAGCATTAAGTTGCAGTGAAAAGTTAAAAAAAGATGACGTCATTAACAGCTGGAGGGGGACTACTAGATTAAGGGTAATTTTACAGTTGTCTGCATAATGCATACAAACTTCTCAAAAAAAAAGACAAAAAAAGAAGCCCACTTCTCATATTACATTAAAATAAATGATACCTTCATGATCATCTTACAAAATAATTTACTGTGCAGTAAAAGGAGTAATCACAGCCTCACTTGCGGGCCGGAAGCAGCAGTTGAGATGGCTGATGGTCAAATTTAATGTGTGTTTAATGTTAAGTATTTCTTTTATTCCCATCGCTCCACATGTTAACAGCATGCAGTTCTAAGCGCTGAATGTGTTTATTACTGAACACATTTCACACTGGTGGCAGCGCCTGTCTGATTAAGTCATGGCCATTAGCATCATCACCATTAGGCTCCTGATGGCACAGGGAGTCAGCCAGCAGATGTTTACGACACCCATGGGACCCTGTGTCTGTGTGTATTTGTGTGCGTGTCGGAGAAATCAAAGCCTGAAAGCAGTAGTGACAGATTAGCTGTTCAGATATAAAACACAGCTGCATGGAGATAATGGTGTCGGAGATCTGCACATTCACAGGCAAAATTTAAGACATGAAGCTGAATTTAAGATTGCCGACACACAACTGTTAAAGAAAATCTGTTTGTCATATTGCAACCAAATGCAGTTTTGATTTAATGGAAGACGTGGGTCTAACATAATGTCAACTGTAAGTGCAAGTAATGTAATCCAAAGAACACTGTCTAATGGAATGCTGCTCCACTAATGTATAGTATTCTTTTTTTTTTCCTTTGCTGTAAATTGAATTATAATGTCAACTATTAAAGAATCTATAGAATGCGTCCTGTCCACTAAAATAGTTACTATGGGTAGGAGTAGGAGATCATTACTAGAATTTGAATCCGGTATCAGAACCAATCCTGGATATGCATTGCAAATTTCACCATTGTGACACTAATAAAAGATTTCTCAGCTTATCATTGTCAAATCCTTACAGGTTTAGCTTTCAACCTTTAGAGATCTGTAATATTGTAACTGTAAGATTCAATAAAGAGAAGCAATAGTAAAATATGTTTTCACAATTGCAGTACTGGGCAGCTTGTTATCATTACAACCTGGACACTATGAAAGCAACAGAAAATGCATGGATGGGGATTAAATATAACTTTTAAGGACCTGCAGATACTCTGATTATGTTTAGTATATATACTGAAATGTCACAAATTATTACATAAAATTGTAATACTATTATGGATATCACATGATTATACAATACCAATTGTAAAAAGTATAACTAGTAATAATACAACCACTGATAATCTTTGTAATAGTGGTAGTTGCAGTAGTATTCATATCCTGGGTCTCAGTAGTGTTTATGAGTTTCGGATGCATTTTTCCGCCTTTATTTTGACAAGACAGCTGAAAACATGAAAGTGTCATTCCCCCCAAATGACACGATTCAAAGTGACCCAAACATTGAGTATTGACCTTAAATCCAAGCTTAAATCCCAAATGATGAGCGTCAGGATTCACAGACCTGTATATTGGTACAATCCTACTGCTAGGCCTCAGCCAGAGACTGAATGGTAAATGTGGGATGACAGCCGTGCAAATACCAACAGGCTGGAATGTTCTGGAATGGTCTCTGTCTACACAGCTCACAGATGTTTGACCGAAGAACATGGCACTCCTCAAACCATGTTGTGGGAGAAGGCCAAGAATGTGCGCATGTGCGTTGGCATTGGCTTTGAACAGCATGATTTGAAGCAGTTGGTTATGATATGTGGTGTGAGCAGGTTTTTTCTAACCTGGGATTCATCACCAGCCGCCTGAAGAAGTACGTCCAGGTGATGTAGTCCATTGCATCCTGTTTGGACGAGATGGTTCCTGCAGAAATCTCAGCATTCAGATGGTCGGACAGCACAGTGAGGAGGCTGGGGATACAAAAAACAATCACATCCAAAATCATTCTAAATAAGCGGTCGAGTTGGATTTTGAACTTCAATATTTTTTATTTTTATATAAACAGAAAATCGTTTGTGCCACCAAGTAGATTAGCTGGTTAATTGCCAACAATTATTTTAATTAATTGTTTACATACTTTAACTTACTGTCAAATAATTACAGTGGAGTAAAAAGGACAATATTTCTCTCTGAACTGTAGTGGGTTATAAGTATTAAATAGCATGAGAAGAATATATTTAAGTAAAGTGCACAGTACCTCAAATTTGTACGTAAGTGCAGTACTTGAGTAAAATTACTTAGTTACATGTCACCACTGAGCATGAACATTGCATATGGACTTGTTTCTAGTAGAGTCAGTTAGGTTTTTAGTCTTGTGAGACTGTGTATACATTTAAAAGCACTCCTGACTAAACACCTACGGATGAAGTACTGTAGATGTAGGTAAACTCATTGATAGAAGCACACACACACACACACACACACACACACACACACACACACACACACACACACACACACAACACACACACACACACACACACACACAGAGTTTTCAGTAAGTTCCTCAAGGACTAGCAATTCTGGACCTGAAACAAAATCTGTTGTATGTTATGGTGGCAATTTGGTATCTTCAAATTCACCATTGTCATCCCATATTTCTTCATTCAATTTTAATTATATTACTCAAATTTAGTCATTTTTTTATTCTAGTACTGCATCACTAAACTAGATGTGGCTGTACATTGGCCACCGATCTTTGAGCTGGCACAGCTTCCTGGTAATGCTGTTGTGCTTCTGTACCGTTAGTTCATATTACTCTGACAATGTCAGGTCAACCATATGTTATCCTGCAACAGGAACATTAAATTCAACCATTACAAACTACCTGCCTCCCAGTTTGTTGTGGTTCAGTCCAGTCTTTGTGTCACCACCAGGTATGATGCATATCAGGCATATCTCACCAATTACTGATGCTCTTTGGTCATTTGTGAATGATACTGGGACATTGTCCCCCTCCTGTGATACTTATGGGTCTTTAGTGTGCTACATCTCGCTTGCAAATTTTGCAGTTAACCAATTCAGCCTTTTACTTTGTATGTATATATTTGTGTTTCAGTATTTATTGTTTATTAGGCAAATTTCACATAAGTGCACTTGTTGTGGCAATGAAGTCTTTTCTTGATTCTGATATTCCCTGTCACTTTAAGGTTGAGTCATTTTCTTCAGTTCTGCCACAGGTTTTATTAGGGTATCAGTGTGACATGGAATGCTATCTTGTTCATACAGGAACTACAGATGCACAGATTTAGAACTTAGCATACCAGAAAGTGATGAGAGGAATCCTAATAACCAAGACAGCAGACGTGCAACTGTTACCTGGACTCAACAGGGAAAGGCTCATAGAGGAACTTCTTGTAGAAATCCTTTTTGATGTCATGAACGAGGATAACCGCTTTGCCCTGGTCATCAAACTGAGGCCGACCTGCTCGCCCCATCATCTGCAGAACATCTACACATAGAGCACAGACATTACAGAAAACTGCTTTCCATCCAATGCTCTATTTTCTTTAAACAAGCTGCAATGAAAGAATATTTTTGTAATCACTTTGTTGTCTATTCCAGGACTTTCTTTAAAATTTCCCAAAGCTGAAATCTTTAGTGCGTCACTTTTTGATATTAATCAACATCCGGTACATCCAAGCCATTGCCAAATGAGTTGCAACAAAGCTAGTTAAGACTTTCAGCTCCACACAACGCTCTCTGTATTTCTCAGTATGGCTATGTTCTGACGATATTGGCGTCTGATGAATTTCCCGCGCAGAAACTCAAGTCAAGTCCTCGTTGGCTACTAGCAACTGCATGGAGGAGGGGTGGGGGTGGTCACGGAAGACTTGTATCATGTGGACGCACCGACCCGGCCTTGGGCGAGGGAAGGAGGGACCCGGGCTCAGCCTTAAACAGCGTACAGAACGGCCAGAGAACTGTACGCAACCGCCGGCAACAAAACAACGTGCTGGAGAGCCCAAGAACTCACTCTTAACATCTGTCTGTGATTGTATTTGCATGTAAGGTAGACAGCAATCACTTTTTGGCGGATGACCACTTTTTGGCATATGACACTGGTAGCAGCTGAACTGCAATCAATGAGCCTTCACATTTTAGGGATGTAGCAACTCCCTGCCTCCGCTGCTGCACTGCCCATGTGTGGGGACACACGCACAGAGATATCCCAAGATATAGATAGATTGCTTACTCTACACATTTATAATGTAAACATCTCTTTCATCCATCCATCCATCTTCATCCGCTTATCCGGTATCGGGTCGCGGGGGCAGCAGCTCCAGTAGGGGAACCCAAACTTCCCTTTCCGAGCCACATCAACCAGCTCCGACTGGGGATCCCGAGCGTTCCCAGGCCGGTTGGAGATATAATCTCTCCACCTAGTCCTGGGTGTTCCCCGAGGGGCCTCACCCATCTGGACCCCTAGGGAGGCGCCCAGGAGGCATCCTTACCAGTTGCCCGACCCACCTCAACTGGCTCTAGTCCGAGCTCCTCTCGGATGACTGAGCTTCTCACCCTAACTCTAAGGGCCAGCAACCCTCCTGAGGAAACCCATTTTGGCCGCTTGTACCCTGGATCTCGTTCTTTCGGTCA
>NC_045738.1:31296818-31298074 GCF_008692095.1 Etheostoma spectabile | reverse complement strand
TCATGACCAGCCTTCATGACCATAGAGTGAGGGTAGGAACAAAAATTGCCCGTAGATCAAGAGCTTTGCTTTCTGGCTCAGCTCTCTTTTCGTCACAACGGTGCGATAAAGGAATGTAATACCGCACCGGCTGCTCGATTCTCCGACCAATCTCACGCTCCATGGTCCCCTCACTCGCGAACAAGACCCAAGGTACTTAAACTCCTTCACTTGTGGTAAGGACTCACTCCTACCCGAAAAAACACTCCATCGGTTTCCTGCTGAGAACCATGGCCTCAGATTTAGAGGTGCTGATCCTCATCCCAGTCGCTTCACACTCGTGCGAACCGATCCAGTGAGTGCTGAAGGTACAGACGATGATGCATCAGGACCACATCATCCGCAAAAAGCAGCGATGAGATCCCGAGCCCACGAACTGCAACCCCTCCCCGCCCCGACTACGCCTCGATACCTGTCCAAAATTACAACAGGATTGTGACAAAGCGCAGCCCAGGCGGAGGCCACCTCACCTGGAACGAGTCTGACTTACTGCCGAGAACCCGGCACAAGCTCTCGCTTTGGTCATACAGAGATGGATGGCCCTGAGAAGGGACCCCCACCCCATATTCCCGCAGGACCTCCCCAAATTTCTCCCGGGGGACCCGGTCACACGCCTTCTCCAGATCCACAAAACACATGTAGACTGGGGGCAACTCCCAGGCCCCCTCCAAGATCCTTGCGAGAGTAAAGATCTGATCCGTTGTTCCACGACCAGGACGGAATCCGCTTGTTCCTCTTCAATCCGGGTTCGACATCGGTGGAATCTTACCTTCCGCACCTTGGAGTGAACTTTACCCGGGAGGTGAGAAGTGTGATACCCCTGTAATTGGCACACACCTCTGGCCCCCTTTTTGAAGGGGGAACCACCACCCGGTCTGCCACTCCTTAGGACCGTCCCAGACTTCCACGCAATGTGAAGAGGCGTGTCAACCAAGACAGCCCCTCCACACCCAGAGCCTTCAGCATTTCTGGACGGATCTCAATCCGTGGGGCTTTGCCGTGTGGAGTGTTTGACTACCTCAGCGACTTCCACCAGGGAAATTGACGACAATCCCCCATCATCCTCCAGCTCCACCTCTACCACAGGGGGATGTTCGCGAACAAGACCCCAAGGTACTTAAACTCCTTCACTTGTGGTAAGGACTCACTCCCTACCCGAAAAAAACACTCCATCGGTTTCCTGCTGAGAACCATGGCCTCAGATTTAGAGGTGCTGA
>NC_045738.1:31280289-31296793 GCF_008692095.1 Etheostoma spectabile | reverse complement strand
GCTCTCATCCAGTCCGCTTCACACTCGCTGCGAACCGATCCAGTGAGTGCTGAAGGTCACAGACCGATGATGCCTCAGACCACATCATCCGCAAAAGCAGCGATGAGACCCGAGCCCACCGAACTGCAACCCTCCCCGCCCCGACTACGCCTCGATATCCTGTCCTAAATATAAACAGGATTGGTGACAAGCGCAGCCCAGGCGGAGCCAACCCTCACCTGGAACGAGTCTGACTTACTGCCGAGAACCCGGACACAGCTCTCGCTTTGGTCATACAGAGATTGATGGCCCGAGAAGGGACCCCCTCACCCCATATTCCGCGGACCTCCCACAATTTCTCCCGGGGGACCCGGTCACACGCCTTCTCCAGATCCCACAAACACATGTAGACTGTTTGGCATACTCCCAGCCCCCCAAGATCCTTGCGAGAGTAAAGATCTGATCTTTGTTCCACGACCAGGACGAATCCGCATTGTTCTCCTTCAATCCGAGGTTCGACTATCGTGAATCTTACCTTTCCAGCACCTTGGAGTAGACTTTACCAGGGAGGCTGAGAAGTGTGATACCCCTGTAATTGGCACACACCCTCTGGCCCCCCTTTTGAAGAGGGGAACCACCACCCCGTCTGCCACTCCTTAGGCACCGTCCCAGACTTCCACGCAAGTTGAAGAGGCGTGTCAACCAAGACAGCCCCTCCACACCCAGAGCCTTCACATTTCTGGACGGATCTCATCATCCGTGGGGCTTTGCCGCTGTGGAGTTGTTTGACTACCTCAGCGACTTCCACCAGGGAAATTGACGACAATCCCCCATCATCCTCCAGCTCCACCTCTACCACAGAGGCATGTCGCTGGATTTAGAGTTCCTTAAAGTGCTCATCACCACCCTATTACCTCCTCAGTTGAGATAACAACGTCCCATCCTTACTGTAATCATGGTCATACAGAGATTGGATGGCCCTGAGAAGGGACCCCCTCACCCCATATTCCCGCAGGACCTCCCACAATTTCTCCCGGGGGACCCGGTCACACGCCTTCTCCAGATCCACAAAACACATGTAGACTGGGGCGTGGAACAACGGATCAGACTTTACTCTCGCAAGGATCTTGGAGGGCCTGGGAGTATGCCCAACCAGTCTACATGTGTTTTGTGGATTGGAGAAGGCGTGTGACGGGTCCCCCGGAGAAATTGTGGGAGGTCCTGCGGGAATATGGGGTGAGGGGGTCCCTTCTCAGGGCCATCCATCTCTGTAGACCAAAGCGAGAGCTGTGTCCGGGTTCTCGGCAGTAGTCAGACTCGTTCCAGGGGGGGTGGCCTCCGCTGGGCTGCGCTTTGTACCAATCTGTTTGTAATATTTATGGACAGGATATCGAGGGTAGTCGGGGCGGGGGGGTTGCAGTTCGGTGGGCTCGGGATCTACTCGCTGTTTTGTGCGGATGATGTGGTCCTGATGGCATCACGGTCTGTGCTTCAGCACTCACTGGATCGGTTCGCAGCGAGTGTGAAGCGACTGGATGAGGATCAGCACTCTAAATCTGAGGCCATGGTTCTCAGCAGGAACCGATGGAGTGTTTTTTTCGGGTAGGGAGTGAGTCTTACCACAAGTGAAGGAGTTTAAGTACCTTGGGGTCTTGTTCGCGAGTGAGGGGACCATGGAGCGTGAGATTGGTCGGAGAATCGAGAGCAGCCGGTGCGGTAACATTCCGTTATCGCACCGTTGTGCGAAAAGAGAGCTGAGCCAGAAAGCAAAGCTCTTGATCTACCGGGCAATTTTGTTTCCTACCCTCACCTATGGTCATGAAGGCTGGGTCATGACCGAAAGAACGAGATCCAGGGTACAAGCGGCCAAAATGGGTTTCCTCAGGAGGGTTGCTGGCCTTAGAGTTAGGGTGAGAAGCCAGTCATCCGAGAGGAGCTCGGACTAGAGCCAGTTGAGTGGGTCGGGAACTGGTAAGGTGCCTCCTGGGCGCCTCCCTAGAGGGGTGTTCCAGGCACGTCCACGCGGGATGAGGCCTCGGGAACACCCAGGACTAGGTGGAGAGATATATCTCAACCTGGCCTGGGAACGCCTCGGGATCCCCAGTCGGAGTGGTTGATGTGGCTCGGGAAAGGGAAGTTTGGGTTCCCCTACTGGAGCTGCTGCCCCGGACCCGTAGGATAACGGATGAAGATGAGATGGATGGATGGATGAAAGAGATGTTTACATTATAAATGTGTAGAGTAAGCAATCATCTATATCTTGGGATATCTCGTGCGTGTGTCCCACATGGGCAGTGCAGCAGCGGAGCAGGGAGTGCTACATCCCTAAAAGTGAAGGCTCATGATTGCAGTTCAGCTGCTACCCCGTGTCATATGCCAAAAAGTGGTCATCGCCAAAAAGTGATTGCTGTCTACCTTACATGCAAATACAATCACAGACAGATGTTAAGAGTGAGTTCTTGGCTCTCCAGCACGTTGTTTGTTGCCGGCGGTTGGTACATTCTCTGGCCGTTCTGTACGCTGTTTAAGGCTGAGCCGCGGTCCCTCCCTCGCCCAGGCGGGTCGGTGCGTCCAAAGATACAAGTCTTCCGTGACCACCCCACCCCTCTCCATGCAGTTGTAGTAGCCACAGAGGATTGACTTGAGTTTCTGGCGGGAAATTCATCAGACGCCAATATCGTCAGAACATAGCATACTGAGAAATACAGAGAGCGTTGTGTGGAGCTGAAAGTCTTAACTAGCTTTGTTGCAACTCATGGCAATGGCTTGGATGTACCGGATGGTGATAATATCAAAAAGTGACGCACTAAAGATTTCAGCTTTGGGAAATTTTAAAGAAAGTCCTGGAATGACAACAAAGTGATTACAAAATATTTTTCTGCAGCTTGTTTAAAGAAAATAGAGCCTTGGATGGAAAGCAGTTTTCTGTAAGTCTGTGCTCTAGTGGTAGATGTTCTGCAGATGGGGCGAGCAGGTCGGCCTCAGTTGATGAACAGGGCAAAGCGGTTCCTCGTCAGACATCAAAAAGGATTTCTACAGAAGCCTCTATGAGCCTTTCGTTGAGCAGGTAACAGTTGCACGTTGCTGTCTTGGTTATTAGGATCCTCTCATCAATTTCTGGTATGCTAAGTTCTAAATCTGTCATCTGTAGTTCCTGTAGAACAAGATAGCATTCATGTCACACTGATACCCTAATAAAACCTGTGGCAGAACTGAAGAAAATGACTCAACCTTAAAGTGACAGGGAATATCAGAATCAAGAAAAGAATTCATGCCACAACAAGTGCACTTATGTGAATTGCCTAATAACAATAAATACTGAAACAAATATATACATACAAAGTAAAAGGCTGAATGGTTAACTGCAAAATTTGCAAGCGAGATGTAGCACACTAAAGACCTAAGTATACAGGAGGGGGACAATGTCCAGTACATTCACAAATGACCAAAGAGCATCAGTAATTGGTGGATATGCCTGATATGCATCATACTGGGGGTGACACAAAGAAGGACTGAACCAAACAAAATGGGAGGCAGGTAGTTTGTATGGTTGAATAATGTTCTGTTGCAGGATAACATATGGTTGGACCTGACAGTCAGGTAATATGAACTAACGGTACAGAAGCACAACAGCATTACCAGGAAGCTGTGCCAGCTCAAAGATCGGTGGGCCAATGTACAGCCACATCTAGTTTAGTGATGAGTACTAGAATAAAAAAATGAATAAATTTGAGTAATATAATTAAAATTGAATGAAGAAATATGGGATGACAATGGTGATTGAAGATACCAAATTGCACATAACAAAAAAGATTTGTGTTCAGGTCCAGAATTGCTAGTCCTTGAGGAACTACTGAAAACTCTGTGTGTGTGTGGTGGTGTGGGTGTTGGTGTGGGTGTGTGTGTGGTGTGTGTGTGTGTGGGTGTGTGTGTGTGTGTGTGTGTGTGTGTGTGGTGTGTGTGTGTGTGTGTGGTGTGTGCTATCAATGAGTTACTACATCTACAGTACTCATCGTAGGTGTTTAGTCAGGAGTGCTTTTAAATGTATACACAGTCTCCAAGACTAAAAACCTAACTGACTCTACTAGAAACAAGTCCAATGCAATCATGCTCAGTGGTGACATGTAACTAAGTAATTTTACTCAAGTACTGCACCTACGTACAAATTTGAGGTACTGTGCACTTTACTTAAAATATTCTTCTCATGCTATTAATACTTAAACCACTACAGTTCAGAGAGAAATATTGTCCTTTTACTCCACTGAATATTTGACAGGAAGTTAAAGTATGTAAACAATAATTAAATAATTGTTGGCAATAACCGCTATCTACTTGGTGGCACAAACGATTTTCTGTTATATAAAATAAAATATTGAAGTCAAAATCCAACTCGACGCTTATTTAGAATGATTGGATGTGATGTTTTTGTTCCCCAGCCTCCTCACTGTGCTGTCCGACATCTGAATGCTGAGATTTCTGCAGGAACCATCTCGTCCAAACAGGAGCAATGGACTACATCACTGGACGTACTCTTCAGGCGGCTGGTGATGAATCCCAGGTTAGAAAAAACCTGCTCACACCACATATCATAACAAACTGCTTCAAATCATGCTGTTCAAGCCAATGCCAACGCACATGCGCACATTCTTGGCCTTCTCCCACAACAGGTTTGAGGAGTGCCATGTTCTTCGTACACTCTGTGAGCTGTGTAGACAGAGACCATTCCAGAACATCAGCCTGTTGGTATTTGCACGGCTGTATCCCACATTTACCATTCAGTCTCTGGCTGAGGCCTAGCAGTAGGATTGTCCAATATACAGGTCTGTGAATCTGAGCTCATCATGTTTTTTAAGCTGGATTTAAGGTCAATACTCAAGTTTGGGTCACTTTGAATGGTCATTTGGGGGGAATGACACTTTCATGTTTCAGCTGTCTTGTCAAAATAAAGGCGGAAAAAAAAATGCATCCGAAACATAAAACACTATGAGACCCAGGATATGAATACTACTGAACTACCACTATTACAAAGATTATCAGGGGTTGTATATTACTAGTTAACTTTTTACAATTGGTTATGTATAATCATGTGATCTCATAATAGATTACAATTTTATGTAATAATTTGTGACATTTCAGTATATATACTAAACATAATCAGAGTATCTGCAGGTCCTTAAAAGTTATATTTAATCCCCATCATGCATTCTGTTGCTTTCATAGGTCCAGGTTGTAATGATAACAAGCGCCCAGTACTGCAATGTGAAAACTATTTTACTATTGCTTCTTTTATTGATCTACAGTTACATTTACAGATCTCAAAGGTTGAAGCTAAACCTGTAAGGATTTGACAATGATAAGCTGAGAAATCTTTTATTATGTCACAATGGTGAAATTTGCAATGCATATCCAGGATTGGTTCTGATACCGGATTCAAATTCTAGTAATGATCTCCTACTCCTACCCATAGTAACTATTTTAGGGACAGGAAGCATTCTATAGATTCTTTAATATGACATTATAATTCAATTTACAGCAAAGGAAAAAAAAAGAATACTAACATAGTGGAGCAGCATTCCATTAGACAGTGTTTTGGATTACATACTTGCACTTACAGTTGACATTATGTTAGACCCACGTCTTCCATTAAATCCAAAACTGCATTTGGTTGCCATATGACAAACAGATTTTCTTTAACAGTTGTGTGTCGGCAATCTTAAATTCGCTTCATGTTAAATTTTGCCTGTGAATGTGCAGATCTCCGACACCATTATCTCCTGCAGCTGTGTTTATATCTGACAGCTAATCTGTCACTACTGCTTTCAGGCTTTGATTTCTCCGACAGCACACAAATACACACAGACACAGGGTCCCATGGGTGTCGACATCTGCGGCTGACTCCCTGTGCCATCAGGAGCTAATGGTGATGATGCTAATGGCCATGACTTAATCAGACAGGCGCTGCCACCAGTGTGAAATGTGTTCAGTAATAAACACATCAGGCTTAGACATGCATGCTGTAACATGTGGAGCGATGGGAATAAAAGAAATACTTAACATTAAACACACATTAAATTTGACCATCAGCCATCTCAACTGCTGCTTCGGCCCGCAAGTGAGGCTGTGATTACTCCTTTAGCAAGTAAATTATTTGTAAGATGATCATGAAGGTATCATTTATTTTAATGTAATATGAGAAGTGGGCTTCTTTTTTGTCTTTTTTGAGAAGTTTGTATGCATTATGCAGACAACTGTAAAATTACCCTTAATCTAGTAGTCCCCTCCAGGTAATGACGTCATCTTTTTAACTTTTCACTGCAACTTAATGCCAACAAAGTTTTGGCAACAGTTTCTTGTTGATGTAATTTATTGTCATGGAACAGAATAACTTTGGATTAAAATGACGTACACCAATTATTGAACATAAACTGCTACAAGCATGTGCATGTACTTCAACAGTTATATATTTTTTATATACCCATTCTTCCATGCAGGCAAAAAACTAACAAGACAGAGCCTTTCGGGTTAAACAACTAATCATTTTCAAATTGAAACGTGATTTGAAAGATTAGTTAATCGTGAAGACTGGGATTAATCAAATGTGAATCATTTAGCTGAATGTTGGTGTAACATTTAACGTATTTTATCCTCTTTTTATTATTATTTACTGTTTTTCCTATGACAAATGCTGGTATAATGTTACAATTACTAGAGTTGTCCAGAAATGTCCTATTTTCAATCGATCTTATTTATTTAACACGATGTAGAAGATGCAATATGTAGCTAAGAAAAATGGCAAATAGACTCTAATTGTAATATCTTGCAGAAAAAATTGTAATTGATTTTTTTTCCCCAAAACGTTAAGCCATAGAGAAAACAAAAATGAAAATAAACCATTTTATATACTATATAATACGTATTATCGACATCTTATTAATTGTTGAAGTATCCTACATACTATCACTATTAGTAATACTAGCAGCCTTCCATTCTCCAAACCCGACATCTGTACAAGTGTTTCCAAAGTCAGAATAATGGCAACAACAGATGCCGTTTAAAGAATTGCATATGTATTCATCTTAGCTTGCAGCTGAAACAAACAAAAGGAAGGTCTCACACCAATACTGCGTTGCAACTTTCACAGCATTTACAAAGGACCCCTTATTAGCCATCACTGCACTAGAGAAAACCAGATGGCACTCAAATAGCACCCATAAACCCCAGTAATGTTGTAAGCAGTTCTCCACTTAACCAAGACATATTTTACATGACTTACTACAGATTTCTACGTTCTTTTACCCTTGCAAACACATCTTTTGGATCTTTGGAAATCCGTTTTTACCACCCTATTGAAACGTGCTTGGTTTCTTCCGTTTTTTATTTAACGTACAACACATGCACAATTTTGGCATTGGGAGCTAATGAGATGTCTTTGATTACATTTGTTTGAGCCTCATGTGGTAACTCTTACTTAGCAGTGCGGAGCAGTGAGCATGGAACCCATTTGGTTGTTGGCCACTGGTTGTCTTATTTCAGGTAATAACAGTCTAACCGGGAACCATTTACGGCAAGGGCTGGCATGTTTCTTTCAGCTGTGGCTTTTCTTTACAAAACAGCATGTACAAGATTCTAACCAGCAACGACGTGTCGATACAGTAGTGACAAGCCATTTCAATTTTTATTTCTGGGTTTTCCATTAGGCCCTAATGAGGTACATCATCAGTGTTAATATCATTGAGGAGAGAATCTCAACCAATCTCTCATCTCGGTTTGGGTCTATTGTTAAAATCATATCTGGGATATGATGTTATATGGAAACCTGGTTGTCATATTCATGGTGTACATGTTCTAACAAAATCACGTAGTTTGCAGTAGGGCTGTTGAAAGTCAAATATCATTTGAATAGTAAAAAAAAACAATACTATTCGAATGCTGAAATATACTTCTATTCTATTTGAAAGTACTATTCCAACGTACCATTCCATTCCAGTTGATTCGGCCTCCTCTATCACATGTCAAAGTGTCCTGGAGCAAGCAGTTAACCCAAGGGGTCCTGAGACGCTGTAGGTGGCGTCCACTGCTCCTAATGCTTGATGGGTTAATGCAGAGATGGAATTTCACTACACTGTACTGTTCAATTTATGAAAGTTCTTATTCGTCTCTGTTGTTAAACACACTTTCTTCTGATTTTACATAAAGTAATTGTTGTGTTTTGCAATCATGCTTTGTCCTGTGTTGTTTAATACAGCCTAGAAGACATCAGCCACGGGTCCATTCACAATACCTGTCCAACCTGGTGGAGAGAAGCCTGCGGACCGGAGTGCTCCTACTGCATAGAGATAAAAGAGGTGGTGTGGGTGTGGTGTGTGTGCATGTGTGTGTGGCGTGTGGTGTATATCTAAGTTCTCTCTGAAAATTCACAAATTCTTAATATGCATCAAGTTTGTGTTTGTCAAATGTTGTTTCTATTCATGCTCCAGGATGATCAGACCATTGAGCCACTGACTTATGGTCGCATCTCCTCCTATTACTACTTGAAGCATCGACCATCCGCACGTTTAAAGAGCGACTGAGGGGGGAGCTGCCCATCCCTGAGCTGCTCTCCGTTCTGTCGGTGAGTTTCACACGGTCTACGTATATACAGCTACGTTGTTGGGGCGGACGGTTACAACATTATCGGGTCACGTGCCTTAAGGCATAATCACCGCATATTTTTATTTTTATTTTTTACTTTTTGCTCACGGAAGTTACAGGACAAAGATATTGTGATTGAAAATATAATAATGCAATAATCATTGTGTAGTTATCCTTATGGACGTCTTCTATCCTACAGTCAAGACTATGGACAGAATTTTTTTTAAGTTGCTGGTCACTTCAGATTTGCACATGAGGAGGGACAGGTCCATTGAGTTGAGGTGGACGTGGACACCATTAACGGTAATGCTTTACCATTGCACATTAGCCTTGCAGATAGGGAGTTTCCCTCTGTTAGCTTAATCCCTACAAATCGCACGGTTGAGTTTCAGCCTGCATGCATGGTTGTAGCCTAAACAGAGCAGCTTTTGTTGGTTATGTTGGTATTCGCTGTGCTGCGAAGCGTCTGCTCTGTTTTTTGTTTTTTACTTATTGACAAAAGAGCTTTCTGAAAGTCTGTGATGTGAAATGATCAACAGTGAGGAGAGAAAGAAGAGTGGCTGTAAATGACGGCGAAAACAAGTAAAGACTCTCATATTGAGCTGAAATGGAACACCGTGCTAAGGTTACGCGGTATTGACAACAGATAAAGCCACTGTGTCTTGAGAAAATCAATCTGTTGTTTTTGTTCACGTTTATCACTTTACATCAAATTTGCATCTCTTTTCTTCCTCTTTCCTCACAGCGGCACTCTACTCTCGTTAACGCTCGCTCTCCTTGCGCGACCACACAGGCACTGACGTCACTCACTTAAGGCACTCTGTTGTTCTCGCTCTAACGTATGCTACTGTAAGGGCGTTGTTTACCGCACTACCGCAGGATTCTGCTTTTCAACCGCGGTAAGGAAAAACCTGTACCGCCTAGCTGCTGGTCTGTCACCACTTACAAATTTTGCTTATCAATGTCAACACTTTTTTTATAAATATATATGGCTCTCTTGTCACACATTTGTAGTTGAAGCCAATAAAACTTTTTTTTTTTTATATAGCACTTGGGGACATGAATGTACATGCAGTTTGTGTTTGATCACTGGGTGGAGCGTTTAGGTATATAGGTAATATCAGACACAGGTACAGGTGGTGGGAACGGGGAAAGCAAACAACTTTTTACCGTGTCAGCATGGCTTGTCAGCGGTATTGTTCGATTAGTGCTTAGGGAAAGCAGAAGAAACTTGCCTATAAATGTTAATGTCTATAAACACTAAACAATAATTCTAATCTTTTGTTTTTGTGTTCTGTAATCAGTGATAGAAGTTATACCTTATTCATTGTTTTGGCATTGCCAATAAAGATAGATTAAGGGAATGTCCGCCACACATGCATTTTACTCCCTTCTATTGTATTAACACCTTGGGTAAGCTTCGTTAACGTTCTCATGCTGGGGCTCAGTGTGAATGTCGCTCTTCCTTTTACTGATTAACCTTGTGCATCAGCACTCTGGCTTGTGATTGGTGCGATCAACCCCCGCATGAGACAGTATTATTCACTGAGGGGATATGCATCCCACGCAATCCCACGTAATTTCAAGGCAAAGCAGCCCGATTGGTTGGGTTAGGCATTGACCTTGAGTGGTTAAAGTTAGGATAGCCAGGGGAAAGGACCTGAACAAATCTAGCGTAGGCATGGAGCCTGGCAATCGTAGCGTGTGAAGGCTTTTGAAGGCGGGGGACTTGCCTCAAAGTTGCGTGGGTTCTCTAATAACGCGTCACTGAGGGGGGGAGGATGAGACATACAAATTTTTACCCCTGCTTTCAATGGATCAATATTGTTTGTATTTATACATAGTGCATTTCCTTATTTCATCAATATTTTTTTAGGCTACCTTGAATTTTTTTAGATTTTATTAGAGCAAAACGTAAAGAAATCAAGTCATTTTGTAAAAGTGCAGTGATCTTTTCTTGTTTCAAGATACTTACTGACACTAATTAAAAAACCTGTCAAGAAGGCCATGTCGTAGTGAGGATATATTAATAGTATAAAATGAGGCCATGTGTCAAAAACAAGTGAAGTTTGCTCAAAGAATGATTTTCCTAATGGACATCTCTAGTATTGAAGGAAATGGATGTATTTCTTGATCATCTGTCACCAGTGTGGGAAGATGCAGATCTGTATGCAATGCTGAAATTTTTTTAAAACATTTTTGACTGCAAAAATACTAAATATAACATTTAAATAGTCTACATTGTTTAAAGACTAGTAGACACCTATTCAGCAAACTTTACTCAAACAGGAGTTAAATGGGCATTAGGACTATTTACAATAGCAGGTAATAACACATTCGGTGCTCTAGTATAGCCGCATTTCCACTGCATGGTCGGCTCTACTGTGTGACCGTTCATTTTGTTGTTTTTATGAAAAAGATTGCCTACTTTTGTTGGTCATTTAAAGATCCAAGCGATGGAGCCAACACTTAAAGGGGAAGAACAATACTCATATAACCACAATGAGTAGACCTACATATTTTAGAGAAAGAAAAAATAATCTTTAAAAAGAACCTCCTGAAAGAAGACAATGCCATGGACTAAAGTTTAAGCCTAAAAGAGAATGTTTACAAGTTCACACTAGAGATTTATTTATTCATTTTTCTTTAGATCTTGCTTCACTTTATTTTTGATCACATTGTTACCATTCAGCTGGAAGTCCATTCAGTGAGGAATGGTTACCTGACTCTAATATGATGCTAACATATGGAGGGAGTCTACTGAGACAACACTCTCCTTGCACACAGTAGTTGAAAGCAAACCAAAGCAGCCATGCCATGCCTTCTCCCCAACAAGCGCGAACAATAGGCCAGTCATCACGCCGCCCTGTCCACTCCCCCCCTGTTAGCTACAAAGCACTTGCATGCTTCTCTCCCGTTGCCCCTAATTGCTGCAGTGTGGCCACTAATGAGCAACACCACACACTCGCTGCGACCACCCCCCACCCCTTACACACACCACTCAGCCTGTTTTTGTCTCTGTTTCTTCCCTGCTGTATTTGTCCTCCCCCGCCTAATACGGGACTGTTTACAGTGAAGTTAAACTGCATAAACATAAAGTTTGTCCAACAGACAGCCAATGTGTTGTCATACAAAATATACATGCCAGGCAGTGGTGGAAGAAGTATCAGATCTTTATCAGTAAAAGTACTAATACCACACTGTAAAAGTCCTGTATTAAAAATGTACTTATGTAAATGTATGTAAGTATCATCAGGAAAAATTACCTAAAGTATTAAAGTAAAGTACTCACATTTTAGACATCAACTCAATGTAATGGTCTAATCATTTCACTGCACTTGGGCTGTTATTATTGGTGGTAGTTTATTTTTAATAAAACTTGTGTCATAAAAATACATGTGTTTTGTGTGCAGAATCTTGTAAAGTAACTAGTTACTAAAGCTGTGCTTAGTAGTGTGCTGTACAAAGTACAATATTTCTCTCTGAAATATAGCAAAGTAGAAGTAGAAAGTGGCATGCAAGTAAAAGAAACAAGTAAGGACAAATACCCCAACATTGGCCTAAAGTGCAGTGCTTGAGTAAATGTGCTTAGACATCCACCACTGGTCTAGGTCAATGAAGAAAACCTGACATTTTGTGACAAAAAAACTGCTTCTATCCTACATTGACTCATGATTCGGTAATACGTCATAAATGTACACCAAGCAAATTGGCGAGATCTTAAACAGAAGCCGACAGGGCCGGAAAACAAGTTAGCAGGAAGGTTAGAACTAATCCTCTAGTTGACAACTATTTAGAGGAGAAAGCAAAGGCAAATGGTGCCAATGGTGTAAGTCCCTTTGGGGTGGACTTTGGGCTTTTTCCCTTTGTAAACCGATGAGTGCACAAAAAGATGTATACACATTGAAGGAAGGGAAAAATTTAAAAGATAATATCAGCACTCCAATGTTTGCCACGGCAGTTGAAGAAATATGCACTTAGATGCTGCTTCAATTCATCAACGCTTACTATCATTTTGTGTAGCATTTTTCTTTGCTGTTTTTTTTTGGCATGGGGTTTGTTCTCCCATTCTTGATGCTGTCTCTGATTGGCTCGTGTTATTGAGACTTCAATGGCACAATCAGACTAATGAATTGCTGAAATAACTCATAGATGTTGGCCCGGATTCTGGGGCTGGAAGCAGATTGCTTTCCTTTGCAATTAGGTATATACAGGCAATGCTTCTCATTCTACCTCCACTAGATGCTTTCGATAATCTGGATTAACTGTGGTTGTTTACAATTTGTCAAATCATCTGACTCTTCTCTTTCTTGCCCTGTCGAACTGATCTAGAAAATATTGCTGTGTTCCAGATCTCAACCATTACGTTTGAGTACAACTAGAAAATTGATCCAGTTGTTTTAACACACCCAACATTATCCCAAACCTTTGATTTTGAGGAGTTGATTTCCAGTCACAGCAGGGAATAAAAAAAAAACAGCTGCTAAAAGTACTCTGTGATGTCATTTACTTTTTTTAAGATGAGAAAGTGCGTCTGTCAGTCGTCAGCAAGTCTGAAGTTACTTTTTTTACCATTGCCACGGTACCTTTTACCAGCAGTGTTTTTTTGTATAAAGGTGAACAAAAGGAATGGCTGTGTCTCTATGAGCTCTCCTGTTCTATTCATGGTAGTACTGGGACATTGCGCGTCACACGTGCTGTAGTAGGGGGGGCCCGCCTTGATATTCCAGCATAAAGGCATAATTTCCTATCCTGGGCTGGGACACACATTATACGGTTTGATAAAGTACTTATGGACTTAATTAGTATTGCGCCTACAAGTAAGTAGCATCCAATTTAGGTCATTTACAATCCTTGTTTTTTTCGCATACCATGTGTGGTGTGTGTGATTGTATGCGTGTTACGTGTGTGTGCATGTGGTGTGGCGTGCGTCAGTTGCGAGGGAAACAGAGCAGCAGCTTGCCCTCTGCAGCCAGCCGACAGGATAGAAACGGCAGCAACTTTCAGCGACTTTATAGTAAACAATCATTACAGCCTACTGAGTTAAAATGTATACATATTGGCAGGACGGTTTGAAATGTTTTGCACCGTCTTTTGCGGACGTTTGTGGTAAAGTGAGAGTTTGAGTCACCACGTCTTGTCTTCATACAGAAACAAGGAAAAGATTGACTCGTTCTCACTCCCACTTGGTCAGTGGCTGCACGTGGGACTGCTGGATTGTCGCGAGTACTGAAAGTGCGATAATGGGCCCGTCTGTCCATCAATGTCTTCCGTGATGCGGATCCCTGATTGGTCCGGGCCCGCAAAGCAACTTCTTACCCTGCTATGATAGTTACGCGTGTGAATCTAAATTCTCATTGGCTACCTGCCGAGTGTGACAGGTAGATTGACAGTGTTACCGTCAATTGCAAATTCCACCATATTTGGCAGGTGGTCGGGTGTTAATTTCAGGGCCTGATCGTGGGAGAAAGTGGCAGTTTTAGCGCGTGTTGCCAATTTTAGGCCAAGACATGGTGGTTGCAGTCGGTACAGAGCTCCACATAAACACAGGCTTTGTCAATATAGCCAGCATCAACATTAGCTACTGGCTGTGCTGTGGAGTAATGTCTGGCTGTGAGACAAGCATCTAGCAACATTGTTGTGGATGCTACGGCTCAGAACTGGCAACCTCCGTAAACTTTGGTCTGGGGAGGAGGGCGTAAATGTCCAAAATAATGGACATTTTGAATCAATATAAATAATAACATTAATAATACATAACAATTGTGAAACATAATGATCACCAGCTCCAAATTCAAAGTGACATTTCCAAATGTTTTTTTTGACCGACAACATTCCCAAGACCTGATGGTAATTAATTACAGTAATACAAAAAGAGAAAAATCCTCACAGTAGACCAACTGAACCAGTGAATGTTTTTTTTCCTATTGCTTGATAATGATGAGAATTGTGTGATTGAGATTCAGTAATTAATTATTTAGTTGTCTTTCTGTACCTGCTGGGACAAAATCAAATTAAGAGGTTTCTAAAATGCAACACAACGATTTCTGTTATATTTGGGACAAACTGCAGAAAAATGTCGCTCATTTCAAGAAATTATAGGTACTGTATGTCTGTGTCCTTTGTAGCAGTTGTACTGTGGGCCTGCCCCCACAGTAGGCCTCAGCTGTGTGTATCTCCTCCCTTTTTGTTTGCGTTGCTCCACTCTTTCAGTTTTTTCTCTGCAATTAGTGCTTCAAAGCCCCAGTCTCTCCCATACTTTCTCCCTCCTCTGTCCTCGTAAATGTTCCTATCATGGGCTCTGAGGTGGTGTGGAGATCTTGGTCATGATGTCTGCTTAAGATCTATAGTCTCTCCCCAGCACATCAATGCAGACACAACGACACTAAAAGATAAATCATTCTGCGAGTGATTCCTATTTCTATCCTCATCCCAGCCCCACTCCGTCAAGTTCTTTTTAAGGTCCTAGCTTTTAAACACTGGCTTCAGTTAGTGATGGATGGCGCCTTAACAGTCCAGGCCGGGGGGGAAGCTAAGACAATGCCCCCAGCACAGCCTGTTGATAGGGGACTAATTGTCGAAGTTAAACTGAAGTAATTAGAGGAGAGGAGCCATGCTGTTCCACGCATCTCTCTGAATAACAACACAAACAGGGCGCAACACGCAGCCACAGCACAAGGAGAGATTGATGGCCTCATTGTCATTTAGTAATCCGTTACCCGGTGATTCATGTGTTTCCTATTCAATGTTTTGCATTCAGAAATGAATTAAAAAATGTGAAGAATTCTAAATATCATTACAATCTTCGGTCGATCTTTACAAGAAGCGCAGGGAGATGTATGCCGTACAGATGCTCTGATTAAAAAGGTCCCACAAACAGTTTTAGACTTCCTGTTAACTTTTGATCTCTGTCTCGCAGGATGCAGAGGGTATGCCGAGCGCGCCGTCAGACACAATGAGGACCAGCGTGAACAGCCAGCTGGCCAGCAGCTCCCCCTGCAGGTTAACCCCCACTCCTGATGCAGCGCCACACCAAGACCCACCTGCTGCTGAGGCCACTTCAGCCCGCCAGTGCCTGCAGCGACTACAACACCGATCCAAGATCCGTATTGGACAACTCCATTCGAATTTGCCAGGTAAGTTTAATGGGCTGCAAAATTACTAATGTGAAAATTAAATTAATTTAGCTGACATCATCACTAGTTGATCTGCTTCATGTGCTACTTAGAAACAAGAAAAGACAGAGAAATATGTGGTGTTTTTTTGGTGCAGGCCCAGCAGATTAATTTTCAGTCTGCGATCGATGGGCTTGGTGATGGTTTGACCATGTTCTGGATGTAGGATAGACGAGCCATTCAAGCATGGTACACATACCAGTGTCTTGATTGGTTTTGAGCAGCCACTGGGGTGCCGCTGCAGAATGCAGAGGAGCGGTGTAATGTGGGAATCTTTGTAGGTTGAAGACCAGCGGGCATTTGCATTCTGGGTGAGCCGCAGAGGTCAGATGCACAGATCACTTGAGTCACCTTGTAAGTGTGCTCCTTGAGGTAGGATGTGAGCGGGGAGTGCAGAACTGCAACTACATATTCGTGCGAGGGTGGAAAGGAGGATCTTCTGGTTACCGGTGTAAAACGCTGATGTGACACTTAAAACTGATGTTCAACATGTCAGAGAGAAGCATAAATAAGGTTAAGGCATTAAAAGGACCAAAGCAAGTGAAAATAATATCCCACATGGATCTATTTTTTATTTAGTGTGAGTGACTGTTGTGTTCTAACATCCACATTGGCAAATACCTGGATTGCTCTCATTTACAAACCTCCTAGTATATATGACGCAGAACTCACTAAACTCCATTTAATAGCCCGCCAAGTGTCGTTCTTTCTGTGTTCGG
>NC_045738.1:31265980-31280264 GCF_008692095.1 Etheostoma spectabile | reverse complement strand
TCCACGACCAGGACGGAATCCGCATTGTTCCTCTTCAATCCGAGGTTCGACTATCGGTGGAATCTTACCTTTCCAGCACCTTGGAGTAGACTTTACCAGGGAGGCTGAGAAGTGTGATACCCCTGGGGATTGTCGTCAATTTCCCTGGTGGAAGTCGCTGAGGTAGTCAAACAACTCCACAGCGGCAAAGCCCCACGGATGATGAGATCCGTCCAGAAATGCTGAAGGCTCTGGGTTGGAGGGGCTGTCTTGGTTGACACGCCTCTTCAACTTGCGTGGAAGTCTGGGACGTGCCTAAGGAGTGTCAGACGGGGTGGTGGTTCCCCTCTTCAAAAGGGGGGCCAGAGGGTGTGTGCAATTACAGGGGTATCACACTTCTCAGCCTCCCTGTAAGTCTACTCCAAGGTGCTGGAAAGGTAAGATTCACCGATAGTCGAACCTCGGATTGAAGAGAACAATGCGGATTCCGTCCTGGTCGTGGAACAAACGATCAGATCTTTACTCTCGCAAGGATCTTGGGGGGCCTGGGAGTATGCCAACCAGTCTACATGTGTTTTGTGGATCTGGAGAAGGCGTGTGACCGGGTCCCCCGGGAGAAATTGTGGGAGGTCCTGCGGAATATGGGGTGAGGGGGTCCCTTCTCGGGCCATCCAATCTCTGTATGACCAAAGCGAGAGCTGTGTCCGGTTCTCGGCAGTAAGTCAGACTCGTTCCAGGTGAGGGTTGGCCCGCCTGGGCTGCGCTTGTCACCAATCCTGTTTGATATTTATGGACAGGATATCGAGGCGTAGTCGGGCGGGGAGGGTTGCAGTTCGGTGGGCTCGGGTCTCATCGCTGCTTTTTGCGGATGATGTGGTCCTGATGGCATCATCGTCTGTGACCTTCAGCACTCACTGGATCGGTTCGCAGCCGAGTGTGAACGGACTGGATGAGGATCAGCACCTCTAATCTGAGGCCATGGTTCTCAGCAGAACCGATGGAGTGTTTTTTTCGGGTAGGGAGTGAGTCCTTCCACAAGTGAAGGAGTTTAAGTACCTTGGGGTCTTGTTCGCGAGTGAGGGGACCATGGAGCGTGAGATGGTCGGAGAATCGGAGCAGCCGGTGCGGTATTACATTTTCGTTTATCGCACCGTTGTGACGAAAAGAGCTGAGCCAGAAAGCAAAGCTCTTGATCTACCGGGCAATTTTTGTTCCTACCCTCACCTATGGTCATGAAGGCTGGGTCATGACCGAAAGAACGAGATCCAGGGTACAAGCGGCCAAATGGGTTTCCTAGCGAGGGTTGCTGGCCCTTAGAGTTAGGGTGAGAAGCTCAGTCATCCGAGAGGAGCTCGGACTAGAGCCAGTTGAGTGGGTGGGCACTGGTAAGATGCCTCCTGGGCGCCTCCCTAGGGAGTTGTTCCAGCACGTCCAGCTGGGATGAGGCCCGGGGAACACCCAGGACTAGGTGGAGAGATTATATCTCAACCTGGCCTGGGAACGCTCGGGATCCCCAGTCCGAGCTGGTTGATGTGGCTCGGGAAAGGGAAGTTTGGGTTCCCCTACTGGAGCTGCTGCCCCGCGACCCGATACCGGATAAGCGGATGAAGATGGATGATGGATGAAAGAGATGTTTACATATAAATGTGTAGAGTAAGCAATCTATCTATATCTTGGGATATCTCTGTGCGTGTGCCCCACACATGGCAGTGCAGAGCGGAGGAGGGAGTTGCTACATCCCTAAAATGTGAAGGTCATTGATTGCAGTTCAGCTGCTACCAGTGTCATATGCCAAAAGTGGTCATCCGCCAAAAAGTGATTGCTGTCTACCTTACATGCAAATACAATCACAGACAGATGTTAAGAGTGAGTTCTTGGGCTCTCCAGCACGTTGTTTTGTGCCGGCGGTTGCGTACAGTCTCTGGCCGTTCTGTACGCTGTTTAAGGCTGAGCCCGGGTCCTCCTTCCCTCGCCCAAGGCCGGGTCGGTGCGTCCACATGATACAAGTCTTCCGTGACCACCCCCACCCCTCCTCCATGCAGTTGCTAGTAGCCACGAGGACTTGACTTGAGTTTCTGCGCGGGAAATCATCAACGCCAATAGAGTCGTCAGAACTAGCCATACTGAGAAATACGAGAGCGTTGTGTGGAGCTGAAGTCTTAACTAGCTTTGTTGCAACTCATTTGGCAATGGCTTGGATGTACCGGATGTTGATTAATCAAAAAGTGACGCACTAAGATTTCAGCTTGGGAAATTTTAAAGAAAGTCCTGGAATAGACAACAAAGGGATTACAAAATATTCTTTCATTGCAGCTGTTTAAGAAAATAGAGCATTGGATGGAAGCGTTTTCTGTATGTCTGTGCTCTATGTGTAGATGTTCTGCAGATGATGGGCGAGCAGGTCGGCCTCAGTTTGATGACCAGGCAAAGCGGTTATCCTCGTTCATGACATCAAAAAGGATTTCTACAAGAAGTTCCTCTATGAGCCTTTCCCTGTTGAGTCCAGGTAACAGTTGCACGTCTGCTGTCTTGGTTATTAGGATTCCTCTCATCACTTTCTGGTATGCTAAGTTCTAAATCTGTGCATCTGTAGTTCCTGTTGAACAAGATAGCATTCCATGTCCACTGATACCCTAATAAAACCTGTGGCAGAACTGAAGAAATGACTCAACCTTAAAGTGACAGGGATATCAGAATCAAGAAAGACTTCATTGCACAACAAGTGCACTTATGTGAAATTTGCCTAATAAACAATAAATACTGAACACAAAATATACATACAAAGAAAAGGCTGAATGGTTAACGCAAAATTTGCAACGAGATGTAGCACACTAAAGACCATAAGTATCACAGGAGGGGACAATGTCCAGTATCATTCACAAATGACCAAAGAGCATCATAATTGGTGAGATATGCGATAGTCATATACCTGGTGGTGACACAAAGACTGGACTGACACAACAAACTGGAGGCAGGTAGTTTGTAATGGTTGAATTTAATGTTCCTGTTGCAGGATAACATATGGTGACCTGACATTGTCAGAGTAATATGAACTAACGGTACAGAAGCACAACAGCATTACCAGGAAGCTGTGCCAGCTCAAAGATCGGTGGCCAATGTACAGCCACATCTAGTTTTAGTGATGCAGTACTAGAATAAAAAAATGACTAAATTTGAGTAATATAATTAAAATTGAATGAAGAAATATGGGATGACAATGGTGAATTTGAAGATACCAAATTGCCACCATAACTACAACAGATTTTTGTTTCAGGTCCGAATTGCTAGTCCTTGAGGACTTACTGAAAACTCTTGGGTGTGTGTGTGTGTGTGTGTGTGTGTGTGTGTGTGTGTTGTGTGTGTGTGTGTGTGTGTGTGGTGTGTGTGTGTGTGGTGTGGGTGTGTGTGTGTGTGTGTGTGTGTGTGTGTGCTGATGATGTGTGTCGTTGTGCTGGACTTCTTTACTCTAACCTGCCCGCATAATTCTCACAATTGTGTCGTAATTACATCGTGTTGTCATTGAGTGTTTTCAACGTCAGAGAACGTGCGGTTACAGTTCTTTATGTTAATGTGCACAGACCAGTCTCAGCGAGCATCGGGGAGGATGACAGTGATACAAACACTGATAACTGACTGTAGCTGAGACATACTGTCATGCACCCGATTGACACACCCTGTCGTTTCAAGCGGACAGTGTGCCTCCATCATGTATAGTATTCTTTTTTTCCCTTTGCTGTAGTGTGTGATTACATAGACAAATAGACTGAAGCTATGATTTTACTCAGAGTATCTAGCTAGCACTGAGTCGCCTGATCCAACATTTGAAGAGTACGCTTACTCTGTGTAGGCTTAGGGATCCTATAGCACAGTTGATGTTCGGGTACAGACCACACCCCCCCCCTCCTGGACCTCGATGTCAAGTGCATTCTCTTATCATCTGTTAAAGATATTCTTCTACAGCTATTTCCAGTCTCTCTACTACGACATCTTACAGTCTAACAGAGACGATACAGTTGTCTTCTTATACCTAATTTCCACTGTAGTAGGACGAGTAAGTTAGTAAGTATGATAATGCATATTATGATTGAATAATATCCATCGTGGTGGAAATCTTCAAGCACAGCTATTAGTCATACTTGAGTGGACACAACACGCGATTTTCGCGTTCTATATAATACAATGATATAAAGTACTTGTGAAGTTCATCACTTACAACCGGTACGCTTATTAGGAATCGACTTCTGAGAGCACACTGTGATTGGAGATATCCGCAGGGATGCGGGTCACTAAATATCTGACGTTTTAGGACCTGCATCTACTCTTATCGATCGCATCTTGAAGGCTGAGTTTCTGCAGGATCCCATGTCTCGTCTCCTAATCCGCAGCGCATGTTTCGCCAATGGACTACACACTCCTGGCACGTACGTCTTCTCTCACAGTCGCGGTAGGTCGTGATCGTCAACTCCAACCGGTGTTAGGAATCTTCAACCCAACACATGCTCACACACACACTCATCATACACCACAATTTGTCTTCTCACAACCATCATGCTGTTCACATATAGACAATGCCAACCGTTTCCACAGCGCCACCCATTCTGGGACTTCCCCGACTCAACATGCGTTTGTTCAGACGATGCCCATCGCTTCTTCACTTGTCTCGCTCAAAACATCTTGTCGCTAGATTTGTGTTAGACCAGCGACCATTTACACAGAAAACATTCTCATGCCTGGTTGTGATTTGACACAGCGCTGTCACTTCCCACATTTTACCATTCTAGTCTCGGGCTGAGGCATCGCAGTAGGTATTCTTTGTACCAATTTTATACAGCTTCTTTCTACTGTTTTGAATCCATTTTGGACGACTCAGCTTCATGTGTTGGTTCGTACGTTTAAGAGTTTGGACATTTGAAGCGTAGCAATCAGGACAAAGTTTGGGCCCGTCCTGTATTGAGGTTCCCCCCTCGTTCCCCCATTCTTCCCTTGTCACCTATTCGGAGGTCAGAATGATCGACCTCACGCAGTTCTTCCAACAGCTGCTCCACATAACATTGTTGCAAACGATAATATGGTACATTTCGCGACCCCACCCTGAAACCCATCAACCTCCACCACGTTGGAAACTTCGGGAAAAAAAGAGTCGGAAAAAAACAAAAAATGCATCCGAAACTATAAAACATACGGCTGATCCCAGGATCTCACGAATGATTACTACCGGCAACTACCAATTACAAAGATTATCAGTGGTTGTATATTACTAGTTATACTTTTTACAATTGGTATTGTATAATCATGTGATATCCATTAGTATTACAATTTTATTAATAATTTGTGACATTTCAGTATATATATAAACATAATCAGAGTATCTGCAGGTCCTTAAAAGTTATATTTAATCCCCATCATGCATTTTCTGTTGCTTTCATAGTGTCCAGGTTGTAATGATAACAAGCTGCCCAGTACTGCAATTGTGAAAACATATTTTACTATTGCTTCTCTTTATTGAATCGTACAGTTACAATATTACAGATCTCTAAAGGTTGAAAGCTAAACCTGTAAGGATTTGACAATGATAAAGCTGAGAAATCTTTATAGTGTCACAATGGTGAAAATTTGCAATGCATATCCAGGATTGGTTCTGATACCGGATTCAAAATCTAGTATGATCTCCTACTCCTACCCATAGTAACTATTTTAGGGACAGGACGCATTTCTATATTCTTAATAGTTGACATTATAATTCATTTACAGCAAAGGAAAAAAAAAAGAATACTATACATTAGTGAGCAGCATTCCATTAGACAGTGTCTTTGGATTACATTACTTGCACTTCAGTTGACATTAGTTAGAACCACGTCTTCATTAAATCAAAAACTGCATTTGGGTTGCAATATGACAAACAGATTTTCTTTAACAGTTGTGTGTCGGCAATCTAAATTCAGCGTCATGTCTTAAATTTTGCCTGTGAATGTGCAGATCTCCGACACCATATTCTCTGCAGCTGTGTTTTATATCTGAACAGCTAATCTGTCCTACTGCTTTCAGGCTTTGATTTCTCCGACCGCACACAAATACACACAGACACAGGGTCCCATGGGTGTCGTAAACATCTGCTGGCTGACTCCTGTGCCATCAGGAGCTAATGGTGATGATGCTAATGGCCCATGACTTAATCAGACAGGCGCTGCACACCAGTGTGAAATGTGTTCAGTAATAAACACATTCAGCGCTTAGAATGCATGCTGTTAACATGTGGAGCGATGGGAATAAAGAAATACTTAACATTAAACACACATTAAATTTGACCATCAGCCATCTCAACTGCTGCTTCCGGCCCGCAAGTGAGGCTGTGATTACTCCTTTTACTGCACAGTAAATTATTTTGTAAGATGATCATGAAGGTATCATTTATTTAATGTAATATGAGAAGTGGGCTCTTTTTTGTCTTTTTTTTGAGAAGTTTGTATGCATTATGCAGACAACTGTAAAATTACCCTTAACTAGTAGTCCCCCTCCAGCTGTTAATGACGTCATCTTTTTTTAACTTTTCACGCAAATTAATGCTCAATCTTAAAGTTTTGGCAACAGTTTCTGTTTGATGTAATTTATTTTGTCATGGAAACAGAATATACTTTGGATTATAAAATGACGTACACCAATTATTGAACATAAACTGCTATCCAAGCATGTGATGTACTTCAACAGTTATATATTTTTTATAACCCATTCTTCCATGCAGGCAAAAAAACTAACAAGACAGAGCCTATTCGGGTTTAAACAACTAATCATTTTCAAATGAAATCGTGATTTGAAGATTAGTTAACGTGAAGACTGGGATTAATCAAAGTGAATCATTTAGCTGAATGTTTGGTGTAACATTTAACGTATTTTATTCCTCTTTTATTATATATTTACGTTTTTCCTATGACAAATGCTGGTATAATGGTACATATCATAGATTGTTTCCAGAAATGTCCTATTTTCAACGATCTTATTTTATTTAACACGATTGTAGAAGATGCAATATGTAGCTAAGAAAAATGGCAAATAGACTCGTAATTGTAATATCTTGCAGAAAAAATTGTAATTTGATTTTTTTTTCCCCAAAACGTTAAGCCATAGAGAAAAACAAAATGAAGAAAATTAAACCATTTTTATATACTATATAATACGTATTATCGACCATTATTTTAATTGTTGAATGTACCTACTAAACTTATCACAATTTTAGTTAATACTAGCAGCCTTCCATTCTCCAACCCGACATCTGTACAAGTGTTTCCAAAGTCAGAATAATGGCAACAACAGATGCCGTTTAAAGACTTGCATATGTATTCATCTTAGCTTGCAGCTGAAACAAACAAAAGAAGGTCTCACACCAATACTGCGTTTGCAAACTTTCACGCATATTACAAAGGACCACTTATTAGCTCCATCCACTGACACTAGAGAACAAAAGATGGCATCAAATAGCACCCATAACCCCCAGTAATGTTCTGTAAGCAGTTCTCCAACTTAACCAAGACATATTTTACATGAACTCATTACAGATTTCTACAGGTTCTTTACCCTTGCCAAACCATTTTGGATCTTTGGGAAATCCGTTTTTACCACCTTTATTGAAACCGTGCTTGGTTCTTCGTTTTTTTATTTAACGTAACACACATGCACAATTATTGGCATTGGGAGCTAATGAAGAAGTCTTTGATTACATTTTGTTGAGCCTCAATGTGGTAACTCTTACTTAGCAGTGCGGAGCAGTGAGCATGGAACCCATTTTGGTGTTGGCCACTGGTTGTCTTATTCAGGTAAAACAGTCTAACCTGGGAACCATTTACTGGCAAGGGTGGCAATGTTTTTCAGCTGTGGCTTTCTTACAAAAAACAGCATGTACAAAGTCTAACCAGCAACGACGTGTGATACAGTAGTGACAAGCCATTTCAATTTTATTTCTGGGTTTTCCATTAGGCCTAATGAGGTTACATCATCAGTGTTAATATCATTGAGGAGAGAAACTCTCAACCAATCTTCATCTCGGTTTTGGCTTAGTTTTTAATCATATCGGGATATGATGTTATATGGAAACCTGGTTGTTCATATCATGTGTACATGTGCTAACAAAATCAAGTAGTTGCAGTAGGGTGTTGAAAGTCAAATCTCATTGAATAGTAAAAAAAACAATACTATTCGAATGCTGAAATTACTATTACTATTCTATTGAAAGTACTATTTCAACGTACCATTCCATTCCAGTTTGATTACGGCCTCCTCTAATCACATGTCAAAGTGTCCTGGAGCAAGACAGTTAACCCAAGTGGCTCCTGAGACGCTGTAGGTGGCTGTCCACTGCTCTAATGCTTAGGATGGGGTATGCAGAGATGGAATTCACTACACTGTACTGTTAATTTCATGAAAGTTTCTATTTCGTCTCTTGTTAAAACACATTTCTTCTGTATTTTACATAAAGTAATTGTTGGTTTTGCAATCAGCTCTTTTGTCCGTGTTGTTTAGTATTACAGCCTAGAAGACATCAGCCACGAGTCCATTAACAAATACCTGTCAAACCTGGTGGAGAGAAGCCTGCGGGACCTGGAGTGCTCCTACTGCATAGAGATAAAAGAGGGTGTGGTTGTGTGTGTGTGTGCAGTGTGTGTGTGTGGTGGGGTGTATCTTTAGTTCTCTCTGAAAATCCACAAATTCTTTAATATGCATCAAGTTTGGTTTGTCAAATGTGTTGTCTATCATGCTCCAGGATGATCAGACCATTGAGCCACTGACTTATGGTCGGCATCTCCTCATTACTACTGGAAGCATCAGACCATCCGCACGTTTAAAAGAGGCGACTGAGGCGGAGCTGCCCATCCATGAGCTGCTCTCGTTCTGTCGGTGAGTTTCACACGGTCTAGTTATACAGCTACTGTGTTGGGGCTGGGACGGGTACAACATTATCGTGGTCACGTGCCTTAATGGCATAATCACCGCATATTGTATTTTTATTTTTACTTTTTGCTCACGGAAGTCTACATGGACAACAGATATTGTGAATGAGAAATAAATAATGCAATAATCATTGTGTAGTATCCTTATGGCTGTCTTCTATCCTACAGTCAGAACTTTATGGACAGAATTTTTGTTTTAAGTTGCTGGTCACATTCAGTGTTGCACATGAGGAGGGACAGTCCATTGAGTTGAGGTGGACGTGGACACATTAACGTTAATGCTTTACATTGCACATTAGCCTTGCAGATAGCGGAGTTTCCTCTGCTTATAGCTTAATCCCTACAAATCGCACGGTTGAGTTTCAGCCTGCATGCATGTTTTGTAGCTAAACAGAGCAGCTGTGTTGGTTTGTTGGGTATATCGCTGTGCTGCGAAGCGGTCTGCTCTGTTTTTTGTTTTTTTACTTTATTGACAAAGAGCTTTCATACTGTCTGTGAAAATAGATCAACAGTGAGGAGAGAAAGAAGAGTGGCTGTAAATGACGGCGAAACACAGTTAAAGACTCTATATTGAGCTGAAATGGAAACACCGTGCTAAGGTTACCTGCGGTATTGACAAACAGATAAAGCCACTGTGTCTTGAGAAACTCAATCTTGGGTTTTATTGTTACGTTTATCTCACTTTACATCAAATTTGCATCTCTTTTTCTCTCTTCTTTCTCACAGCGGCACTCTATCTCGTTAACGCTCGCTCTCCTTGCGCGACCACACAGGCAATGAGTCACTCACTAAGGCACTCGTTGTTCTCGCTCAACGTATGCTACTCGTAAGGGCGTGTGGTGGTTACCGCACTACCGCAGGAATTTCTGCTTTTCAACCGCGGTAAGGAAAAACCTGTACGCCCTAGCTGCTGGTCTGTCACCACTTTCAATTTGCTTATCAATGTCACAACTTTTTTATAAAATATATATGGCTCTCTTTGTCACACATTTGTAGTTGAAGCCATTATATACTTTTGTTTGTTTTATAGCACTTTGGTGACATGAATGTACATGCAGTTTTGTGTTTGATCACTGGGTGGAGCGTTAGGTATATAGGTAATTATCAGACACAGGTACAGGTGCGTGGGAACGGGGAAAGCAAACAACTTTTTACCGTGTCAGCAGGGCTTGTCAGCGGTATGTTCGATTAGTGCTTAGCTGGAAAGCAGAATGAAACTTGCATAAATGTTAAATGTCTATAAACACTAATAACAATAATTCAAGTCTTTTGTTTTTTTGGTGTCTGTAATCAGTGATAGAAGTATACCTTATACATTGTTGGTGCATTTGCCAATAAAAGCATTGATTAAGGGAATGTCATGCCCACACATGCATTTTAATCCCTTCTATTGTATAACACCTTTGGGTAAGCTCGTTAACGTTTCCATGCTGGGGCTTCAGTGTGATATGTCGCCCTCTTCCTTTACTGATTAAACCTTGTGCATCAGCACTCTGGCTTGTGATTGGTGCGATCAACCCCAGACATGAGACAGTATTATTCACTGAGGCGTTATTATGCATCCCCGCAATCCCACGTAATTTCAAGGCAAAGCAGCCCGATTGTTGGGTTAGGCATTGACCTGAGTGGTTAAAGTTAGGATAGCCAGGGGAAGGACTGAACAATCTAGCGTAGGCAGGAAGCCTGCCAATCGTAGCGTGTGAAGGCTTTTGAAGGGCGGGGACTTGCCTCAAAGTGCGGGGGTTCTCTAATAACGCGCACTGAGGGGGGGAGGATGACATACAAATTTTTACCCCTGCTTTCATGGATCAATATCGTTTGTATTTATACATAGGCATTTCCTTATTTCATCAATTTTTTTTAGGCTACCTTTGAATTTTTTAGATTTTATTAGAGCAAAACGTAAAGAAATCAAGTCATTTTGTAAAAGTGCAGTGATCTTTTCTCTTGTTTCAAGATACTACTGACACTAATTAAAAAACCTGTCAAGAAGGCCCTGTCCTTAGTGGACAGGATATATTAAGTAGTATAAAATGAGGCCATGTGTCAACAAACAAGTGAAGTTTTGCTCAAGAATGTATATTTCCTAATGAACATCTCTAGTTATTGAAGGAAATGGATGTTCTTGATCATCTGTCACCATGTGTGGAAGATGCAGATCTGTATGCAGATGCTGAAATTTTTTTTAAAACATTTTTGATGCTAAAAATACATAAAATAAACAATTTAAATAGTCTACATTGTTTTAACGACAGTAGACACCTTATTTCAGCAAACTTTACTCCAAACAGGAGTTAATGTGCATTAGGACTATTTACAATAGCAGGAAATAACACATTCGGTGCTCTAGATAGCCGCATTTCCACTGCATGGTACGGCTCTACTTGCTTGTAACCGTTCATTTTTTGTTTTTTTATTAGATAAAAGATTGCCTACTTTGGTGGTATCATTAAGATCCAAGCGAGCTGAGCCAACACTTAAAGGGGAAAGAACAATACTCATATAACCACAATGAGTAGACCTACATATTTTAGAGAAAGAAAAAAAATAATCTTAAATAGAACCTCCTGAAAGAAGGACAATGCCATTGGGACTAAAGTTAAGCCTAAAAGCGAAATGTTTAAGTTCACAATAGAGATTTATTATTTCATTATGTTCTTTAGATCTTGCTTCACCTTTATTTTTGTATCACATTGTACCATTCAGCTGGAAGTCCATTCAGTGAGTTGAATGGTTTAAACTGACTTCAATTGATGCGAACATATGGAGGGGAGTCTACTCGAGACAACACCTTCCTTTGCACACATGTAGTTGAAAGCAAACCAAAGAATGCCATGCCATGCCTTCCTCCCCAACAAGCTGCGATACAGTAGGCCCGTCATCACGCGCCCTGTCCACTCCCCCCTGTTAGCTACAAAGCTTGCATGCTTCTCCAGTGCCCCTAATGCTGCAGTGTGGCCACTAATGAGCAACACACCACACCTCGCTTGCTGCACCACCCCACCCCCTCCTTACACACACCACTCAGCCTGTTTTTGTCTCTGTTTTTCCTGCTGTATTGGTCTCCCCGCCTAATACGCACTGTTCTTTCACAGTGAAGTTTAAACTGCATCAAACATAAAGTTTGTCCAACAAGACAGCCAATGTGTTGTCATATACAAATATACATGCCAGGCAGTGGTGGAAGAAGTATCAGTCTTTACTTCAGTAAAGTACTAATACACACTGTAAAAGCCTGTATTAAAAATGTTACTTATGTAAATGTAGTAAGTATCATCAGGAAAAATTACCTAAAGTATAAAAGAAAAGTACTCACATTTAGACACTCAACTCAATTTTATGGTCATTTCAGCTGCACTTGTAGGCTGTTGAATTGTTGGTTAGTTTATTTTTAATAAACATTGTGTCATATAAATACATGTGTTTTTGTGTGCAGAAATTTGTAAAGTAACTAGTTACTAGCTGTCGGATAATGTAGTGTGTACAAAATACAATATTTCTCTCTGACATATAGCCAAAGTAGAAGTAGAAAGTGGCAGCAACTTAAAGAAACAAGTAAAGTACAAAATACCCCAACATTTGGCTAAAGTTGCAGTGCTTGAGTAAATGTGCTAGTTACATTCCACCATGGTCTCAGGTCAATGAAGAAACACCTGACATTTTGGTGACAAGAAAAACTGCTTCTATCCTATCATTGCTACATGATCGGTAATACGTCATACATGTACTCCAAGCAAATTGCGAGATCATTAAACAGAAGCCAGACAGGGCCGGAAAACAAGATTAGCAGGAAAGGTTAGAACTAATCCTTAGTTAGACAAACTTAGTTAGGGAGAAAGCAAAGGCAAATGGCCAATGGTGTAGTCCCTTTGGGGTGGACTTTGGGCTCTTTTTCCTTTGTAAAACCGATGAAGGCACAAAGATGTACTACCATATGAAGGGAAGGGAAAAATTTAAAAGCATAATATCAGCACTCCAATGTTTGCCAGGCAGTTGAAGAAGAATATGCCAATTTAGATGCTGCTTCAATCTCATCAAGCTTACTATCATTTGTGTAGCCATTTTCTTTGCTGTTTTTTTTTGGCATGCGGTTGGTTCCCCATTCTTGATGCTGTCTCTGATGGCTCCTGTTTATTGAGACTCAATGGAGCACAAACTCCAGAACTAATGAATTGCTGAAAACTACTCATAGATGTTGGCCCGGATTCTGGGGCTGGAAGCAGATTAGCTTCACTTTGCAATTAGGTATATTACAGGCAATGCTCACTTTCAATTCTACCTCCACATAGAGTGCTTTCGATAATCTGGATTAAGTGTTGGTTGTTTACAATTTGTCAATCATCTGACCTTTCTCTTTCTTGCCCTGGTCAGACTCGATCTAGAAATATTGCTGTGTGTTCCAGATCTCAACCATTATTGTTGAGTACAAATAGAAAATTAGATCAAAGTTGTTTTTAACCACCAACATATTTCACAAACCTTTGATTTGAGGAGTTGATTTCCCGTCACAGCAGGGAAATAAAAAAAAACAGCTGCCTAAAAGTACTCTGTTGATGTACTTTTACTTTTTAAGATGAGGAAAGTGCGTACTGTCAGTCGTCAGCAAGTCTGAAGTAACTTTTTACCATCTGCCACGGTCACCTTTTACCAGCCAGTTGTTTTTTGACTCATAAAGGTGAACACAGGAATGGCTGTGTCTCTATGAGCCTATCTGTGCCTATTCATGGTAGCCTACTCGTGTGGACATTGCGCCGTCTCAGTGCTGTCATAGGGGGGGCCGACATGATTATCAGAATAAAGGCAATAATTTCCTATCACTGGGCTGGGACAACAAATGTCATTACCGGTTTGATAAAGTACTTATTGGACTTAATTTAGTAATGCGCCGTACAATAATGTGAGCTATACCAATGTAGGTCATTCCTCTCAATCCTTGTGTTGTTCCTGCTCCACCATGTGGAGTGTTGGTGTAGATTGTATGCGTGTACGAGTGTGGCGTGCATGTGTTGTGCTTGCGTCAGGTGCGAGGGAAACAGACGCAGCAGCTCTGCCAGTCTGCAGCACAGGGGGGGGGGTGGGGGGACCGAAGGATCAGAAAACGGACAGCAACTTTCAGGGACTTTATAGTAAACAATCATTAGACCTACCTTGATGTTAGAAATGTATACGTATTGGCAGGACGGTTTGAAGTTCTCTATGCACCGTCTTTTGCCGGACGTTGGTTGGTAATGTGAGCTGTTGAGCTCACACCACGTCCTTGTCTTCAGTATCGAGAAACAAGGAAATGAATGTGACTTCGTTCTCACTCACCAACTTGGTCAGGGCGCACGTGGGACTGCTGGATCTGTCGCGAGTACTGAAAGTGC
>NC_045738.1:31265684-31265955 GCF_008692095.1 Etheostoma spectabile | reverse complement strand
TCATCCTCCAGCTCCACCTCTACCACAGAGGGCATGTCAGCTGGATTTAGGAGTTCCTTAAAGTGCTCATTCCACCACCCTATTACCTCCTCAGTTGAGATAAACAACGTCCCATCCTTACTGTATACAGCTTGGATAATTCCTCGCTTCCCCCTCCTGAGGTGGCGAACGGTTTTCCAGAAGCAACTTGGTGCCGACCGAAAGTCCTTCTCAATATCTTCTCCAAACTTCTCCCACACCCACTGCTTTGCCTCTGTCACGGCAGAGGCTG
>NC_045738.1:31242827-31265659 GCF_008692095.1 Etheostoma spectabile | reverse complement strand
GGCACAATTTGGGATTGGTTCTTTCAAAGTAGCGTATAGAGTATGGTTGTGGGAAGTGTTGTAAAGTACTTAAGTAGAATTTTTCACATACGCAAAGTGCTTTTTTTTTAAAATTTCTGGAAACTTTTACTGTATCACTACGTGTTTCTAAATTAAATGTATATTTATCAGATGCATTTCCCTTAAAGATCTTCATTACTTTACATGCAAGACATTTTTCATTACATTGCAGGAAAGGTTCTGTCGTATTCTGTTTGTTGATTCGTCTTTTTTAATGTCAGGCATGAATTTGATGTTTGGAAGGAGGGTAAACCTGATATGAGCTTTACTATAGAGAAGCCACAATAAAGTTCATAATCACCTTCTTTTCAAAATAAAAGAATTTTAATTTTACTTTGATAGTAAGTTACAGTACAGTTACAAGGGTATTGTGCTATGACACTCTGCTGGCCCAGGTTGATGCGTCTCAGTGACACCTGCAGGACGTTTTACCTCCTGGCAGCGTTTGGACATCCCAGCAGCGGGCTCTCCGCCATTCGGGTTGGGCCCCTGCGCAGGCAGGGGCGCTTGCTTCCTCATGGCTCTCCTCCAACCAGCCCTTCACAACTCATCTCACCTCCAACGGGAGATGACTCAGGAAAGGACAATGCCGGAAGGGCGAGAAAACAAGATGGTCATAGGAGAGGAGGGAGAGAGAGAGAGAGAAGAGAGAGAGAGGGAGGAGAGAAGATAGAGAGAGAGATGATGTTGGGCATCATTCAAACCAAGAAAAGGGATCTGGAGTTTGTCCACAGGATGGGGACCTCTTGTTGTGTTTTCCTAATGCCCCCCCCCCCCAAAAAGCAGAAGTATACTTTAATTAACAATTATTTATTCCGTCAGATTGTTTTGGATCTCAAATGTTTCAGAGTGCACTTCATTTCACGAAGGAATGAGAGAAAGAAGAGAGAAGGAGGACTTGGTTGTGTTCAGGGAAACCAGTCAGCGTTACACAAACTCCTGGAGAGTTCGTGCTGTGTTTCATTTTCTCGGTCTCACACCGGCCTAACCAAACCACACGTTGGATTGTGTTTATTCAAAAGTTTGAAGTCACTTTTGAGGCTTCACCCGGCGGCTTTTTAAAGCTTTAAGGTCTTCCCATTATGATGGGAAGACCTGTTTTTGGCAAACGCCTGAGTGTAAGGAGTACAGAATGTGAGAAAAAGAGAAAGAAAATGAGGGTTTGAAGAGGGGTCTGTGCAGAGATGGAAGATTTTCAGACTTACTGTACAGAACTCGGCTTTTGATGAAGCTTGATTATTCAAACAGCACTGTTCCCTGGTCTAGGTGCCTCTATAAGGTTTTTATGGAGATTTAACATTTGGTCACTGCAAAAGCCCCACCATGAGGAGGAATAAGACATAAAAATATAAAAGCGCAGGGGTGTGCTTGGTGTGTGTGTGTGTGTGTGTGTGTGCGCGCGTGTGTGTGGTGCGGACGTGCGGCGTGTTGAGGGGAAAAGCTCTTGATTCACCCGGCAAAATATTTATGTGACGAGTGACTCTCCTGGGCAAGCCAAACGGAACGCGCTGCAAATCTGATATTTAATTAGAAGGCCGCCAACTTCACACACGGCTGGAGGAGTAAAGGTGGGGAAGGAGGAGAAGCGCGGGACCCTGATCTGGTGAAGCCACAGGGCCTGCTGTGTGCGCGACACTGCTCTGACTGCTGCAACTTAGCACTAAATTGGAGCGGTAAACCCTATCAATGGAGCTGTAATTGGGGGGATCCTGGAGGTTCTGGGCCCACCAGTGACAAGGACTGCTCTGGCACGGACTGAAATGGGGAGTGTGTGTGTGTTGTGTGTGTGTGTGTGTGTTGTGTTGTGGGTGTGTGTGTGTGTGTGTGGTGTGGGTGTGTGTGTGTTGTGGGTGAGACAGATAGATAGTGTGTGACCTGCATGCACTAAATGTTGGAATAGGCCATAGTGAAGATCATTTTCTAAAACGTACAATAATAAAGTCCTTGAATCTATGTTTTTCCTGGTTATTTTTTGTGTAAAATCAAAGTTCCAAAGAATATCTTTTATGATTTTGATGGGACATCCTCATTCCATGGGGATGGGGAATCACCAGAGGCCTCACGGTACAATATCATCATATTGCAATATTCTGCTGATTATTTCAATGTTATTGCTTTTTTCTACTCAAATTTTTCCCAATTTAAATCATGGTCCCCAAGAGGAAAACTTTGTCAACAATCCGTTGGTTATCTCACTTCAATTTCTTTTGCCTGCCACTGGGTTGTCAAGCAAGACAAACCAACACAATATAATAACAGGACTGATATGGCGTATCGGTCGATACAGTATCGCCCACGGAAAAATCAAGATCTATGCGTATCGATTTTTGGTTTGACTGATGATATTTGTATCTTACCTTGCATTGACTTGATTGAAATCTTGCCCACAAATAGCAGCGGAACAACACTCCTTTTCATTGCAGGCAGCAATCACTCAGGGAGTCCCTTCGTTGGCCTCTCCTTCTTATTGCCATTTTCTATGGAGTTCAGAGGGGAAGGGAGATTTCTCGGTAAGAGGCAGTATCCAAAACTTCCTAACCTTCTGGTTCTGCCGTTTCTCACCACAGGGATGAGCGGGCTTACCTTCATCATCCCGCTCTTACCTTTTATGAGTTTGGACCAAAAATATTACGTGGAGGACGCAGGCTGAAAACTTATGGTGTGGGTTCTGGTTGGCGGCATGTAAAAATCTTCCAGTTTGTTTGAACACTAGGTCTATAAGTGTGACTGCATGTGGTTTGATACAGTGGTGGGAAGTTACCGAAATGTAATTGATGGGTGCGCTGAGTTGATTCTAAAGGTGTAATGCTCACAAACATTTAATAGATAAACAAGGACTAAGGTGCACATAATACAGCTTAAAGTATTTTCCCATGCATTGGGTCCGAAATGGTGTAACGTGAAAGAAATCTTGAAAATTGTACAGTTATGAGGAGGAACGCTGTCACGGCAAGCGTGAACCGGGCGCATGGGGCATTAAGCGCATCGTCAATTTCGTACACTAAAAGTTCTGGTTTGCCATGACAGGCTCAGATAATTATTCAAGTGTGACTAGATTATAGACAAGGATCCCTAAGAGCATAGACCTTTTGTGTAAAGAGTAATATCTTTGTTTAACCAGACACAGGTCAATTGCCATTGCCAAAGTCCCCAGACCCCATTTAAATACAACAGTACTTAAGCGTTTTTAGAGCCAGATATTACACATGTCAATGGGGGAATGTCGTGAGGGTTGGAACAGTGTGGAAAAGAGGACAAGATTGCTTTTTGCAATTATTGATTATGTACGACTTGAAGAAGGGTGTTTTACCGAGCAGGAAATTCCGAGCGGTTGACCAATAGCGATTAGGGGATGTGTTCATTAAACAAAAAAAGCACTCTTAGTCTTTAACAAAAGACTTTCTGCTCGGAGGATCTTTCCATAATGTGGTGTGGACACTTAATAACAATCTGAGACATGTCAATAGCAACAAGCACTTTGTGACGTTATTGGAAGGTGGCAATGCAATTAACATACATTGCAGCTGGATTTTGCCGCTGCAGGCTGTTTAATCCGGACAATGTCAAAAGATTCTTTTACCAATCAGTCACTTAGGGCAGAAACATAGGCAAATTGGGCCCCGGTTGCAAGAAAAAAAACATGTGAAGATGCGTTCAGAATTAATGGAACATGGACAGATGTATGTTCATGATCGCAGTAAGCACAGCTTGGAAGCAGGGAGACACAACAGGCCGATAACCATCTACTAGAGCTAGCTACAAATTGATAGGATTAAGGCTTACTGTGGTGAAGAGGATGTGTGTGTACTGAAAAGATAGAGGTTCTTGTTGTGCTTCATGGGGCAGCTGTCTAATGAGGAGTCGTGCAGCCAGCGGCCTGGACGATCTTGCACCAGGTTGAGATATGATGGCCGGAACGGAGCCGCTTCATGGCAGCAATACGCAGGACTGAGGAGAGAAAAGTTATTAAGTAAAGACAATATTACATTTTTATACCAGATTAAGAAACACCCAGCAGGGTTTCAAATAAGCAGGTTTTGAATCCATACTTTTGAAGTTCGGGCCCGGGCAATTTGTTGGGTCAAGTTTGGCGCTGGAATTTTTTTTCAGATGTCTATATCAATACATTTTCCCTCTCGCTCTCCGATGTGACAATCATTCTGAGCCATGCGGTTGTCCAGTGTTTCCAATTAGATACGCCATGCCGAGACCCGTGACGTAGTGACAAGAAGTTGTATTCGCTTTATGTACTATTTCATGCACAGTAAGGTATCAATAAAAAACCTACTTCACTTAAAAAAAACATAAAGAACCGAAGACCAGAAACCATTTAGTAACGGTAGCAGCAGGACACCACGAGAAGTAGCCAATCAGCCATTGAGCCATGCATATCACTGCCGGATACAGATGGAAAAATCAAAGCCACATGTACACACGCAGCCCCACACACACACACACACACACACCACACACCACAACACAACCACCCACCTTAGCTGTGGGAACAGGGTTAAGGCGTTAAGACATGCGTTCTAACTTCAAAACAGTGCAGAAGCGGCACATATACTTAGATATAAGGAAACTTGCATGAGACAATTTTGATCAATAAATTATAGGGTGTTGGTCAACACTTATTGACTCCATAAACTTGTCTGTGTGTCAATACCCTTGTCTCACAATACTTGTTTAAAGCCACATAACACAGAGGACACACCGTTGGGATGCACAGAACAAGAGAGTCCTGGGTGGTTGATTCACGCGGAGCATCATGGTTTTATGAGATGGATCGCAAGTCAGCTGCAAAAACCTACAACGTTAACATTCACCCTTATTCTCGGCTCATCGACAACACAGCACCGCTTTCCAAGATGTGCTCTCTTTCATGTGCAGTACATAATTCAAAAAAACTATTAGTTATGTATTCCTCTTGAACCTTATCATGTGAATAACCAAATGACCAGCTGTTATTTCAATAGAAAAGTTAGGCTAGTGTTGATGCTTCTAAACTTGTTTTACTGTAATGTAAACTGGGAGTTTTGATATTACGTGGAATGTTATGATGACAAAATCAAAATGTGATACTGAAACACAAAGTCTTGTACTCATGTGTTATGAAATACCTAATTAAACCGTGTGAACAAGTGCATCCCACACTACCTTCTTCCGGGTAGACAGCTTTATATAATCCCGATTATCATTACCTGAGAAGGTATTCTAGCAAGTGATCTACTTATTGAGCATTTGTGCATATTCAGATACTCTAAAAAGCATATTACTTCCACTGTAAAGATTAAAAACTAATCTAATCTAATCTAAATAACATAGAAAAAAGATAGGGAAATTGGTTGTTGCAGCAGTACGGCAGAAACAGAAAATACATAAAATACAACCAAAAAATAATGAAGAGATACATAAAACTAAATAAGAATAGCATAAAAAATACCGGGAAACAACCAAACCGGCTATTCCGAACAGGCACACGCTCCAAAGCACTGTTGTTAAATATAGGAATAAAGAGTCCAAATAAAGTTCTTAGCTATTACTATTGATGTGATAAACATGAAGTTTAACTGGGAGATTCAGATACTGCACATGATGGACGCCATCAGAGGACATTTCACCCATAGACACTAACCGCTGTGTGTTGTTAAACTGCAAAAAAACTTACAATTCAGTATCAATGATGTTCTTGGCTCTGTCAAGTTTATCATGAAATTAATGTCAATTAGTTAGAGCACTGTTACATTGGTATATACTCTGCTGCCGGCCATGATTGTCGTTTTAACCAGATACAGCGACGTCAGCATGCCTAAAAGTTTTAGTCTGCTACGTGAAGTTTTTGTAAATTAGGCAAATCCAGGTATTTGCCATGTGGATGTTAGAAACACAAAAGTCACTCACACTAAATAAAAAATAGATCCATGTGGGGATATTATTTTCACTTGCTTTGGTCCTTTAATGCCATTAAACCATTATTTATGCTTCTTCTGACATGTTGGACAATCGTTTAGTGCTCACTCAGCGTTTTACACGGTAAACCAGAAGATCCTCCTTTCCACCCCGCACGGAATTATGAGTTGCAGGTTCTGCACTCTCCCGGCTCACATCCTACCTCAAGGAGCACACTTACAAGGTGACTCAGAAGTGAATCTGTGCATTGACTCGCGGCTCCACCCCGAATGCAAATGCCCGGCTGTCTTCAACCTACCAAAGATTCCCACATGTACACCGCTCCTCTGCATTCTGCAGCGGCACCCCAGTGGCTGCTCAAACCAATCAGACACTGTGTATTGTGTACCAGCGGATGGCTAAGGTCTATCTCCACCAGGACATGGTCAAACCATACACACAAGCCCATCGACCGCCAGACTGAAAAATTAATCTGCTGGGCCTGCACCAACAAAAAACACCACATATTTCTCTGTCTTTTCTTGTTTCTAAGTAGCACTGAAGCAGATAAAAACAAAAACAAACAATGTTTGTGATGTCAGCTAAATTAATTTAATTTTATCACATTAGTAATTGTGCAGCCCAATTAAACTTACCTGGCAAATTCGAATGGAGTGTCCAATCGGTTGATCGGTGTTGTAGTCGCTGATGCAGTGGCGGGGCTGAAGTGGCGCAGAGCAGGTGGGTTTGGTGTGGCGCTTCATAGGCGTGGGGGGTTAACCTGCAGGGGGAGCTGCTGGAGCCAGCTGGCTGTCAGCTGGTCCTCATTGGTCTGAACGCAGTCGGCATACCCTCTGCATCCTGCGAGACAGAGATCAAAAGTAAACAGGAAGTCTAAAACATGTTGTGGCAGACCTTTTTAATCAGAGCATCTGTACGGCATACATCTCCCTGCCGCTTGTAAAGATCGACCGAAGATTGTAATGATATTTGAATTTGCACATTTTTAATTTCATTTCTGAGAATGCAAAACAGGAATAGGAAAACAACAATGAAAAGCACCGGGTTAACGGGATTACTAAAATGACAATGACGGTCCATCAATCTCTCCTGTGCTGTGGCTGCGTGTTGCGCCTGTTGTGTTGTATTCAGAGAGATGCGTGGACACGCATGGTCCTCTCCTCTATGGTACTTCAGTAACTTCGACTTAAGTTTTTTTGGTAGTTCCCTTATCAACAGGCTGTGCTGGGGCATTGTATTAGCTTCCCCCGGCCTGGACGGTTAAGGCTCCATCCATCACTAACTGACGCCAGTGTTTCAAAAGCTAGACCCTTAAAAAGAACTTGCGGAGGGGGGCTGGGATGAGGGTAGAAATAGGAATCATCGCAGAATGATTTATTTTTAGTGTCGTTGTGTCGCAATTGATGTGCTGGGTGAGAGACTAGAGTCTTAAGCAGACATCATGACCAAGATCTCCACACCACCTCAGAGCCCATGATAGGAACATTTACGAGGACAGAGGAGGGAGAAGTAATGGGAGAGCGGGCTTTGAAGCACTAATTGCAGAGAAAAAACTGAAAGAGGGAGCAACGCAAACAAAAAGGGAGGGAGATACACACAGCTGAGGCCCTACTGTGGGGTCAGGCCCACATACAACTGCTACAAAAGGACACAGACATACAGTACATAGTAAATTTCTTGAAATGGGAGATGACATTTTCTGCAGTTTGTCCCAAATATAACAGAAATCGTTGTGTTGCATTTTAGAAAAGCCTCTTAATTTGATTTTGTCCCAGCAGGTACAGAAAGACAACTAAATAATTAATTACTGAAGCTCAATCAACCACAATATCAATCATTATCAAGCAAATGGAAAAAAACATTCAAGGGTTCAGTTGGTTACTGGGAGGATTTTTTCTCTTTTTGTATTACTGTAAATTAATATACATCAGGCCTGGGGAATGTTTGTCGGTCAAAAAAAACATTTGGAAATGTCACTTTGGAATTTGAGAGCTGGTGATCATTATGTTTCACAATAGTTATATTTATTAATGTTATTATATTTATATTGATTCAAAATGTCCTATTATTTTGGACATTTTACGCCCCCCCCCAGACTCAAAGTGTACGGAGGGTGCCAGTCTGAGCCGTAGCATCCACAACAATGTTGCTAGATGCTTGTCTCACAGCCAGACATACTCCCACAGCACACGAGTAGCTAATGTAGTGCTGGCTATATTGACATAAAGCTGTGTTTATGTGGAGCTCTTACCGACTGACACCACCATGTCTTGGCCTAAAATTATGGCAACAACGCGCTAAAACTGCCATCTTCTCCACGGTCAGCCTGAAATTAACACCCGACCACCTGCAAATATGGGTGAATTTGCAATGACGGTAACACTGTCAATCTACCTGTCACATCGGCAGGGAGCCAATGAGAATTAAGTGATCACACGCGAACTATCATAGCAGGGTCAGAAGTTGCTTGCGGGCCGGACCATCAGGGATCCGCATCACTGGAAGACATTGATTGACAGACGGGGCCATTATCGCACTTTCAGTACTCGCGACAATCCAGCAGTCCACGTGCGCCACTGACCAAGGGAGTGAGAACGAGTCAATTCATTTCCTTGTTTCTGATATGAAGACAGACGTGGTGTGACTCAAATCTCCATTTACACAACAAGTCCGGCAAAAGACGGTGCAAAACATTTCAAAACGTCCTGCCAATAGTATAATTTTACATCAAGTAGGCTGTAATGTTGTTTACTATAAAGTCCTGAAAGTTGCTGCCGTTTCTCCTGTCGGCTGGCTGCAGAGGGCAGAGCTGCTTCTTTTCCCTCGCAACTGACGCACGCACAACACACCTGCACACCACGTAAACGGCATACAATCACACAACCTACACCATGGTGGATGCAGGAAAAACAAGGATTGTAGAGGATGACCTAAATGAGATAGCACATTCTGTAGGCGCAAATACAAATTAAGTCCAATAAGTACTTTATCAAACCGTGAAGTGTGTGTCCCAGCCCAGGATAGGAAATTATGCCTTTATGCTGGATAATCAAGCGGGCCCCCCTACTACAGCACGTGATGACGGCGCAATGCCACGAGTAGGCTACCATGAATAGGACGGATAGGTAGCTCATAGAGACACAGCCCATTCCTGTTGTTCACTTTATGAGGCAAAAAAACAACTGGCTGGTAAAAGGTGACCGTGGCAGATGGTAAAAAAAGTTACTTCATACTTGCTGACGTGAGACGCCACTTCTCATCTTAAAAAAGTAAACAGTACATAACAGAGTACTTTAGCAGCTGTTTTTTTTTATTCCCTGCTGTGACTGGAAATCAACTCCTCCAAATCAAAGGTTTGGGAATAATGTTGGTTGTTTTAAACCACTGATCTAATTTTCATAGTTGTACTCAACAAAGTAATGGTGAGATCTGGGAACACAGCAATATTTCTAGATCAGAGTCTGACAGGGCAAGAAAGAGAAGAGGTAGAGATTTGACAAATTGTAAACAACCAACAGTTAATCCGTTATCGAAAGCACATATGTGGAGGTAGAATGAAAGGAGCATTGCCTGTAATATAACCTAATTGCAAAGGAAGCTAATCTGCTTCCAGCCCCAGAATCCGGGCCAACATCTATGAGAGATTTCAGCCATTCATAGTCTGATGTTGTGCTCATTGAAGTCTCAATAACAGAGCCAATCAGAGACAGCATCAAGAATGGGAGAACAACCTCCATGCCAAAAAAAAAAAAGCAAAAGAAAATGGCTACACAAATGATAGTAAGCGTTGATGATGATTGAAGCAGCATTATAAATGGCATATTCTTCAACTGCCGTGGCAAACATTGGAGTGCTGATATTATGCTTTTTAAATTTTTCCCTTTCCTTCAAGTGTTAATACATCTTTTGTGCACTTCATCGGGTACAAAGGGAAAAAGCCCAAAGTCCACCCAAAGGGACTACACCATTGGCACCATTGTGCCTTGCTTTCTCCTCTAAACTAAGTTTGTCTAACTAGAGGATTAGTTCAACCTTCCTGCTAATCTTGTGTTCGGCCCTGTTCGGGTTCTGTTTATGATCTCGCCAATTTGCTTGGTGAGTACAATGTATGACAGTATTACCGAATCATGTAGCAATATAGGATAGAAGCAGTTTTTTTGTCACCAAAATGTCAGGTTTCTTCATGACCTGAGACCAGTGGTGGAATGTAACTAGACATTTACTCAAGCACTGCACTTTAGGCAAATGTTGGGGTATTTGTACTTTACTTGTTTTCTTTACTTGCATGCCACTTTCTACTTCTACTTGGCTATATTCAGAGAGAAATATTCGTACTTTGTACAGCAATCATTAATCGACAGCTTTAGTAACTAGTTACTTTACAAGATTTCTGCACACAAAACACATGTATTTATATGACAATGTTTTATTAAAAATAAACTAACCAACAATATAACAGCCCACAAGTGCAGCTGAAAGATTAGACCATTAAACTTGAGTTGAGTGTCTAAAATGTGAGTACTTTTACTTAATACTTTAGGTAATTTTTCCTGATGATACTTACATACATTTACATAAGTAACATTTTAATACAGGACTTTTACAGTGTGGTATTAGTACTTTTACTGAAGTAAAAGATCTGAATACTCTTCCACCACTGCCTGGCATGATATTTGTATATGACAACACATTGGCTGTCTGTTGGACAAACTTTATGTTTGATGCAGTTTACTTCACTGTGAGAAACAGTGCCGTATTAGGCGGGGGAGGACAAATACAGCAGGGAAGAAAACAGAGACAAAAACAGGCTGAGTGGTGTGTGTAGGAGGGGGTGGGGGGTGGTGCAGCAGCGAGGTGTGGGTGTTGCTCATTAGTGGCCACACTGCAGCAATTAGGGGCAATGGAGAGAGCATGCAAGTGCTTTGTAGCTAACAGGGGGGAGTGGACAGGGCGGCGTGATGACTGGCCTATGTATCGCAGCTTGTTGGGAGGGAAGGCATGGCATGGCATGCTTTGGTTTGCTTTCAACTCATGTGTGCAAGGAGGTGTGTCTCAGAGTAACTCCCTCCATATGTTAGCATCAATATTGAAGTCAGGTTAAACCACAACTCACTGAAGGACTTCCAGCTGAATGGTAACAATGTGATACAAAAATAAAGTGAAGCAAGATCTAAAGAAAATAATGAATAAATAAATCTCTAGTGTGAACTTGTAAACATTTCTCTTTTAGGCTTAAACTTTAGTCCAATGGCATTGCTTCTTTCAGGAGGTTCTATTTTAAAGATTATTTTTTTTTTCTAAATAGTAGGTCTACTCATTGTGGTTATATGAGTAGTGGTCTTCCCCTTTAAGTGTTGGTCAGCTCGCTTGGATCTTTAAATGATACCAACAAAAGTAGGCAATCTTTTATCTAATAAAAAAAACAAAAAATGAACGGTTACAAGCAAGTAGAGCCGTACCAGCAGTGGAAATGCGGCTATACTAGAGCACCGAATGGTTATTTACCTGCTATTGTAAATAGTCCTAAGCACATTTAACTCGTTTGAGTAAAGTTTGCTGAAATAAGGTGTCTACTGAGTCTTAAACAATGTAGACTATTAAATTGTTATATTTATGTATTTTAGCAGTCAAAAATGTTTTTAAAAAATTTCAGCATCTGCATACAGATCTGATCTTCCACACCTGGTGACAGATGATCAAGAAATACATCCATTTCCTTCAAATAACTAGAGATGTCATTGAAAATAACATTCTTTGAGCAAAACTTCACTTGTTTGTTGACACATGGCCTCATTTTATACTACATTAAATATCCGTCACTAGGACATGGCCTTCTTGACGGTTTTAATTAGTGCAGTAGTATCTTGAAACAAGGAAAAAGATCCCTGCACTTTACAAAATGACTTGATTTTCTTACGTTTTGCTCTATAAAATCTAAAAAATTCAAAGGTAGCCTAAAAAAATAATTGATGAAATAAGGAAATGCACTATGTATAAATACAAACAGAATTGATCCATGAAAGCAGGGGTAAAAATTTGTATGTCATCTCCCCCCTCAGTGACGCGGTATTAGAGAACCCACGCAACTTTGAGGCAAGTCCCGCCCTTCAAAAGCCACCACGCTACGATGGCCAGGCGTCCATGCCTACGCTAGATTTGTTCAGGTCTTCCCCTGGCTATCCTAACTTTAACCCTCAAGGTCAATGCCTAACCCAACCATCGGGCTGCTTTGCCTGAAATTACGTGGGATTGCGTGGGATGCAATAATAACGCTCAGTGAATAATACTGTCTCATGTCTGGGGTTGATCGCACCATCACAAGCCAGAGTGCTGATGCACAAGGAATCAGTAAAAGGAAGAGGGCGAATATCACACTGAAGCCCCAGCATGAGAAGCGTTAACGAAGCTTACCAAAGGTGTTAATACATAGAAGGGAGTAAAATGCATGTGTGGGCATGAACATTCCCTTAATATCTTTATTGGCAAATGCCAAAACAAGTGTAATAAGGTATAACTTCTATCACTGATACAGAACAACAAAAAAACAAAGAATTAAGAATTATTGTTATTAGTGTTATAGACATTTACATTTATAGGCAAGTTTCATTCTGCTTTCCAGCTAAGCACTAATCGAACAATACCGCTGACAAGCCATGCTGACACGGTAAAAAGTTGTTTGCTTTCGTTCCCACGCACCTGTACCTGTGTCTGATAATTACCTATATACCTAAACGCTCCACCCAGTGATCAAACACAAAACTGCATGTACATTCATGTCACCAAAGTGCTATATAAAACAAAACAAAAAGTATTAATGGCTTCAACTACAAATGTGTGACAAAGGAGCCACATATATTTATAAAAAAGTTGTGACATTGATAAGCAAAATTTAGTAAGTGGTGACAGACCAGCAGCTAGGCGGTACAGGTTTTTCTTACCGCGGTTGAAAGCAAGAATTCCTGCGGGAGTGCGGAAACCACAACGCCTTACGAGTAGCATACGTTAGAGCGAGGACAACAGAGTGCCTAAGTGAGTGACGTCAGTGCCTGTGTGGTCGCGCAAGGAGAGCGAGCGTTAACGGAGAGTAGAGTGCCGCTGTGAGGAAAAGAGAGAGGAAAAAGAGATGGCAATTTGATGTAAAGTGAGATAAAGTGAACAATAAAACACAAGATTGAGTTTCTAAGACACAGTGGCTTTATCTGTTGTCAAACCGCAGGTAACCTTAGCACGGTGTTTCCATTCAGCTCAAATGAGAGTCTTTACTGTGTTTCGCCGTCATTTACAGCCACTCTTCTTCTCTCCTCACTGTGATCTATTTCACAGACAGTTCAGAAAGCTCTTTGTCAATAAAGTAAAAAAAACAAAAAACGAAGCAGACGCTTCGCAGCACAGCGAATACCAACATAACCAACAAAAGCTGCTCTGTTTAGCTACAAAACATGCATGCAGGCTGAAACTCAACCGTGCGATTTGTAGGGATTAAGCTATAAGCAGAGGGAAACTCGCTATCTGCAAGCTAATGTGCAAGGTGAAAGCATTAACGTTAATGTGTCCACGTCCACCTCAACTCAAGGACTGTCCCTCCTCATGTGCAAATCGAAGTGACAGCAACTTAAAAATAAAATTCTGTCCATAAGTCTTGACTGTAGGATAGAAGACAGTCCATAAGGATAACTAACAATGATATTGCATTATATATTTCATATACAATATCTGTTGTCCATGTAACTTCGTGAGCAAAAAGTAAAAAATAAAATAAAAATATGCGGTGATATGCCATTAAGGCACGTGACACGATAATGTTGTAACCGTCCCAGCCCCAACACAGTAGCTGTATATACGTAGACCGTGTGAAACTCACCGACAGAACGGAGAGCAGCTCGGATGGGCAGCTCCGCCCCAGTCGCTCTTTAAACGTGCGGATGGTCTGATGCTTCAAGTAGTAATAGGAGGAGATGCGACCATAAGTCAGTGGCTCAATGGTCTGATCATCCTGGAGCATGAATAGAAACAACAATTTGACAAAACACAACTTGATGGCATATTAAAGAATTTGTGGAATTTTCAGAGAGAACTAAAGATACACGCACACGCCACACACACATGCACCACACACACACACACACACCTCTTATCTCTATGCAGTAGGAGCAACTCCAGGTCCGCAGGCTTCTCTCCACCAGGTTTGACAGGTATTTGTTAATGGACTCGTGGCTGATGTCTTACTGGCTGTAATAAATAAACACACGGACAAAGAGCATGATTGCAAACACAACAATTACTTTATGTAAATACAGAAGAAAGTGTGTTTTAACAAGAGACGAATAAGAAACTTTCATGAAATTGAACAGTCAGTGTAGTGAAATTCCATCTCTGATAACCCTACCTAGCATTAGGAGCAGGGACCGCCACCTACAGCGTCTCAGGAGCCACTTGGGGTGAACTGTCTTGCTCCAGGACACTTTGCATGTGATTAGAGGAGGCGGAATCAAACTGGAAGGAATGGTACGTTGGAATAGTACTTTCAAATAGAAAGTAATGTAATAATTCCGCATTCGAATAGTATTGTTTTTTTTACTATTCAAATGATATTTGACTTTCAACAGCCCTACTGCAAACTACTTGGATTTTGTTAGAACATGTACACCATGAATATGAACAACCAGGTTTCCATATAACACTCATATCCCAGATAGATTAATTAAACAATAAGACCCAAACCGAGATGAGAGATTGGTTGAGAGTTCTCTCCCTCAATGATATTAACATGATGATGTAACACCTCATTAGGGCCTAATGGAAAACCCAGAATAAAAAATTGAAATGGCTGTCACTACTGTATCGACACGTCGTTGCTGGTTAGAATCTGTACATGCTGTTTTGTAAAGAAAAGCCACAGCTGAAAGAAACATGCCAGCCCTTCCAGTAAATGGTTCCCAGGTTAGACTGTTATTACCTGAAATAAGACAACCAGTGGCCAACAACCAAAATGGGTCATGCTCACTGCTCCGCACGCTAAGTAAGAGTTACACATGAGTCAACAAAAATGTAATCAAAGACATTCTCATTAGCTCCCAATGCCAATAATTGTGCATGGTTGGTACGTTAAATAAAAAAAACGGAAGAAACCAAGCACGGTTTCAATAAAGGTGGTAAAAACGGATTTCCAAAGATCCAAAAGATGTGTTTGCAAGGGTAAAGAACCTGTAGAAATCTGTAATGTAAGTCATGTAAAATATGTCTTGGTTAAGTTGGAGAACTGCTTACAGAACATTACTGGGGTTAGGGTGCTATTTGAGTGCCATCTGGTTGTTCTCTAGTGTCAGTGGAGGAGCTAATAAGTGGTCCTTTGTAAATGCTGTGAAAGTTGCAACGCAGTATTGGTGTGAGACCTTCCTTTTGTTTGTTTCAGCTGCAAGAAGATGAATACATATGCAAGTCTTTAAACGGCATCTGTTGTTGCCATTTTCTGACTTTGGAAACACTTGTACAGATGTCGGGTTGGAGAAGGAAGGCTGCTAGTTTACTAAAATATGTGATAAGTATGTAGAGGTACATTCAACAATTAAAATAAGATGTCGATAATACGTATTATATAAGTATATAAAATGGTTTATTCTTCATTGTTTTTCTCTATGGCTTAACGTTTTGGGGAAAAAAAATCAAATTACAATTTTTTCTGCAAAGTATTACAATACGAGTCATTTGCATTTTTCTTAGCTAATATTGCATCTTCTACATCGTGTTAAATAAAATAAGATCGATTGAAAATAGGACATTTCTGGAAACAATCTATGATATGTACTTATACCAGCATTTGTCATATGAAAAACAGTAAATATATAATAAAAAGAGGAATAAAATACGTTAAATGTTACACCAACATTCAGCTAAATGATTCACATTTGATTAATCCCAGTCTTCACGATTAACTAATCTTTCAAATCACGATTTCAATTTGAAAATGGTAGTTGTTTAACCCGAATAGGCTCTGTCTTGTTAGTTTTTTGCCTGCATGGAAGAATGGGTAATAAAAAATATATAACTGTTGAAGTAAATGCACATGCTGGATAGCAGTTTAGTTCACTAATTGGTGTACGTCATTTTAATCCAAAGTATATTCTGTTTCCATGACAAATAAATTACATCAAACAAGAAACTGTTGCCAAAACTTTAAGATGAGCATTAAGTTGCAGTGAAAAGTTAAAAAAGATGACGTCATTAACAGGGAGGGGGACTACTAGATTAAGGGTAATTTTACAGTTGTCTGCATAATGCATACAAACTCTCAAAAAAAAAGACAAAAAAGAAGCCCACTTCTCATATTACATTAAAATAAATGATACCTTCATGATCATCTTACAAATAATTTACTGTGCCGTAAAAGGAGTAATCACAGCCTCACTTGCGGGCCGGAAGCAGCAGTTGGATGGCTGATGGTCAATAATGTGTGTTTAATGTTAAGTATTTCTTTATTCCCATCGCTCCACATGTAACAGCATGCAGTTCTAAGCGCTGAATGTGTTTATTACTGACACATTTCACACTGGTGGCAGCGCCTGTTGATTAAGTCATGGCCATAGCATCATCACCATTAGGCTCCTGATGGCACAGGGAGTCAGCCAGCAGATGTTTACGACACCCATGGGACCTGTGTCGTGTGGTATTTGTGTGCGTGTCGGAGAAATCAAAGCCTGAAAGCAGTAGTGACAGATTAGCTGTTCCGATATAAAACACAGCTGCAGGGATAATGGTGTCGGAGATCTGCACATTCACAGGCAAAATTTAGACATGAAGCTGAATTTAAGATTGCCGACACACAACTGTTAAAGAAAATCTGTTGTCATATGCAACCAAATGCAGTTTTTGATTTAAGGAGAACGTGGGTCTAACATAATGTCAACTGTAAGTGCAGTAATGAATCAAAGAACACTTGTCTAATGGAATGCTGCTCCCTAATGTATAGTATTCTTTTTTTTCCTTTGCTGTAATTGAATTATAATGTCAACTATTAAAGAATCTATAGAATGCGTCCTGTCACTAAAATAGTTACTATGGGTAGGAGTAGGAGATCATACTAGAATTTGAATCCGGTATCAGAACAATCTGGATATGCATTGCAAATTTCACCATTGTGACACTAAAAAAGATTTCTCGACTTATCATTGTCAAATCCTTACAGGTTTAGCTTTCAACCTTTAGAGATTGTAATATTGTAACTGTAGATTAATAAAGAGAAGCAATAGTAAAATATGTTTTCACAATTGCAGTACTGGGCAGCTTGTTATCATTACAACCTGGACACTATGAAAGCAACAGAAAATGCATGGATGGGGATTAAATATAACTTTTAAGGACCTGCAGATACTCTGATTATGTTTAGTATATATACTGAAATGTCACAAATTATTACTAAAATTGTAATACATTATGGATATCACATGATTATACAATACCAATTGTAAAGTATAACTTGTAATAATACAAACCATGATAATCTTTGTAATAGTGGTAGTTGCAGTAGTATTCATATCCTGGGTCAGTAGTGTTTTGAGTTTCGGATGCATTTTTCCGCCTTTATTTGACAAGACAGCTGAAACATGAAAGTGTCATTCCCCCCAAATGACACGATTCAAAGTGACCCAAACATTGTATGACCTTAAATCCAAGCTTAAATCCCAAATGATGAGCGTCAGGATTCACAGACCTGTATATTGGTACAATCCTACTGCTAGGCCTCAGCCAGAGAATGAATGGTAAATGTGGGATGACAGCCGTGCAAATACCAACAGGCGGAATGTTCTGGAATGGTCTCTGTCTACACAGCTCAGATGTTTGACGAAGACATGGCACTCCTCAAACCATGTTGTGGGAGGAAGGCCAAGAATGTGCGCATGTGCGTTGGCATTGGCTTGAACAGCATGATTTGAAGCAGTTGGTTATGTATGTGGGTGAGCAGGTTTTTTCTAACCTGGGATTCATCACCAGCCGCCTGAAGAAGTAGTCGGTGATGTAGTCCATTGCATCCGTTTTGGACGAGATGGTTCCTGCAGAAATCTCAGCATTCAGATGGTCGGACAGCACAGTGAGGAGGCTGGGGATACAAAAAACAATCACATCAAATCATTCTAAATAAGCGGTCGAGTTGGATTTTGAACTCAATATTTTTTATTTTATAAACAGAAAATCGTTTGTGCCACCAAGTAGATAGGGTTAATTGCCAACAATTATTTTAATTAATTGTTTACATACTTTAACTTACTGTCAAATAATTACAGTGGAGTAAAAGGACAAATTTCTCTCTGAACTGTAGTGGGTTAAGTATAAAATAGCATGAGAAGAAATATTAAGTAAAGTGCACAGTACCTCAAATTTGTCGTAAGTGCAGTACTTGAGTAAAATTACTTAGTTACATGTCACCACTGAGCATGAACATTGCATAGGACTTGTTTCTAGTAGAGTCAGTTAGGTTTTTAGTCTTGTGAGACGTGTATACATTTAAAGCACTCCTGACTAAACACCTAGGATGAAGTACTGTAGATGTAGGTAAACTCATTGATAGAAGCACACACACCACACACACCACACACCACACAACACACACACACACACACACACACACACACACACACACACACACACACACACACACAAACACACCACACACACACACACACCCACACACACACAGAGTTTTCAGAAGTTCCTCAAGGACTAGCAATTCTGGACCTGAAACAAATCTGTTGTATGTTATGGTGGCAATTTGGTATCTTCAAATTCACCATTGTCATCCCATATTTCTTCATTCAATTTTAATTATATTACTCAAATTTAGTCATTTTTTTATTCTAGTACGCATCACTAAACTAGAGTGGTGTACATTGGCCACCGATCTTTGAGCTGGCACAGCTTCCTGGTAATGTGTTGTGCTTCTGTACCGTTAGTTCATATTACTCTGACAATGTCAGGTCAACCATATGTATCCTGCAACAGGAACATTAAATCAACCATTACAAACTACCTGCCCCAGTTTGTTGTGGTTCAGTCAGTCTTGTGTCACCACCAGGTATGATGCATATCAGGCATATCTCACCAATTACTGAGCCTTTGGTCATTTGTGAATGATACTGGACATTGTCCCTCCTGTGATACTTATGGTTTTAGTGTGCTACATCTCGCTTGCAAATTTTGCAGTTAACCAATTCAGCCTTTTATTTTGTAGTATATATTTGTGTTTCAGTATTTATTGTTTATAGGCAATTTCACATAAGTGCACTTGTTGTGCAATGAAGTCTTTTCTTGATTCTGATATTCCCTGTCACTTTAAGGTTGAGTCATTTTTCCAGTTCTGCCACAGGTTTTATTAGGGTATCAGTGTGACTGGAATGCTCTTGTTCAACAGGAACTACAGATGCACAGATTTAGAACTTAGCATACCAGAAAGTGATGAGAGGAATCCTAATAACCAAGACAGCAGACGTGCAACTGTTACCTGGACTCAACAGGGAAAGGCTCATAGAGGAACTTCTTGTAAAATCTTTTTGATGTCATGAACGAGGTAACGCTTTGCCCTGGTCATCAAAATGAGGCCGACTGCTCGCCCATCATCTGCAGAACATCTACATAGAGCACAGACATACAGAAAACTGCTTTCCATCCAATGCTCTATTTCTTTAAACAAGCTGCAATGAAAGAATATTTTGTAATCACTTTGTTGTCTATTCCAGGACTTTCTTTAAAATTTCCCAAAGCTGAAATCTTTAGTGCGTCACTTTTTGATTAATCACCATCCGGTACATCCAAGCCATTGCCAATGAGTTGCAACAAAGCTAGTTAAGATTTCAGCTCCACACAACGCTCTCTGTATTTCTCAGTATGGCTATGTTCTGACGATATGGCGTCTGATGAATTTCCCGCGCAGAAACTCAAGTCAAGTCCTCGTTGGCTACTAGCAACTGCATGGAGGAGGGGTGGGGTGGTCACGGAAGAATTGTATCATGTGGACGCACCGACCGGCCTTGGGCGAGGAAGGAGGGACCGGGCTCAGCCTTAAACAGCGTACAGAACGGCCAGAGAAATGTACGCAACCGCCGGCAACAAAACAACGTGCTGGAGAGCAAGAACTCACTCTTAACATCTGTCTGTGTTGTATTTGCATGTAAGGTAGACAGCAATCACTTTTTTGGGATGACCACTTTTGGCATATGACAATGGTAGCAGTGAACTGCAATCAATGAGCCTTCACATTTTAGGGATGTAGCAACTCCCTGCCTCCGCTGCTGCACTGCCATGTGTGGGACACACGCACAGAGATATCCCAAGATATAGATAGATTGCTTACTCTACACATTTATAATGTAAACATCTTCTTTCATCCATCCATCCATCTTCATCGCTTATCCGGTATCGGGGCGGGGGCAGCAGCTCCAGTAGGGGAACCCAAACTTCCTTTCCCGAGCCACATCAACCAGCTCCGACTGGGGATCCCAGGAGTTCCCAGGCCAGGTTGAGATATAATCTCTCCACTAGTCCTGGGTGTTCCCGAGGCCTCATCCAGCTGGACGTGCCTGGAACACTCCCTAGGGAGGCGCCCAGGAGGCATCCTTACCAGTTGCCCGACCCACCTCAACTGGCTCTAGTCCGAGCTCCTCTCGGATGACTGAGCTTCTCACCCTAACTCTAAGGGCCAGCAACCCTCCTGAGGAAACCCATTTTGGCCGCTTGTACCCTGGATCTCGTTCTTTCGGTCATGACCCAGCCTTCATGACCATAGTGAGGGTAGGAACAAAAATTGCCCGGTAGATCAAGAGCTTTGCTTTCTGGCTCAGCTCTTTTTCGTCACAACGGTGCGATAACGGAATGTAATACCGCACCGGCTGCTCCGATTCTCCGACAATCTCACGCTCCATGGTCCCCTCACTCGCGAACAAGACCCAAGGTACTAAACTCCTTCACTTGTGGTAAGGACTCTCTACCCGAAAAAACACTCCATCGGTTTCCTGCTGAGAACCATGGCCTCAGATTTAGAGGTGCTGATCCTCATCCCAGTCGTTCACACTCGGCTGCGAACCGATCCAGTGAGTGCTGAAGGTCACAGAACCGATGATGCCATCAGGACCACATCGCAAAAAGCAGCGATGAGATCCCGAGCCCACCGAACTGCAACCCTCCCCGCCCGACTACGCTCGATATCCTGTCCAAAATTACAAAAAGGATTGGTGACAAAGCGCAGCCCAGCGGGGGCCAACCCTCACCTGGAACGAGTCTGACTTACTGCCGAGAAACCGGACACAGCTCTCGCTTTGGTCATACAGAGATTGGATGGCCTGAGAAGGGACCCCCTCACCCCATATTCCCGCAGGACCTCCCACAATTTCTCCCGGGGGACCGGTCACACACGCCTTCTCCAGATCCACAAAACACATGTAGACGGTTGGGCATACTCCCAGGCCCCTCCAAGATCCTGCGAGAGTAAAGATCTGATCCGTTGTTCCACGACCAGGACGGAATCCGCATTGTTCCTCTTCAATCCGAGGTTCGACTATCGGTGGAATCTTACCTTTCCAGCACCTTGGATAGACTTACCAGGGAGCTGAGAAGTGTGATACCCCTGTAATTGGCACACACCTCTGGCCCCCCTTTTTGAAGAGGGGAACCACCACCCCGGTCTGCCACTCCTTAGGCACCGTCCCAGACTTCCACGCAATGTGAAGAGGGTGTCAACCAAGACAGCCCCTCCACACCCAGAGCCTTCAGCATTTCTGGACGGATCTCATCATCCGTGGGGCTTTGCCGCTGTGGAGTTGTTTGACTACCTCAGCGACTTCCACCAGGGAAATGACGACAATCCCCCATCATCCTCCAGCTTCACCTCTACACAGAGGGATGTCAGCGGATTTAGGAGTTCCTAAAGTGCTCATTCCACCACCCTATTACCTCCTCAGTTGAGAAAACAACGTCCCATCCTTACTGTATACAGCTTGGATAATTCCTCGCTTCCCCCTCCTGAGGTGGCGAACGGTTTTCCAGAAGCAACTTGGTGCCGACCGAAAGTCCTTCTCAAATCTTCTCCAAACTTCTCCACACCCACTGCTTGCCTCTGTCACGGCAGAGGCTGCAGCCCTTCGGGCCCGTCGGTACCTGCAACTGCCTCCGGAGTCCTCGAGACAACAATCCCGGAAAGCCTCCTCTTCAGTCGGACGGCTTCCTGACCACCGGTGTCCACCAGGGTGTTCGGGGTTACCTCCCCTGAGGCACCTAAAACCCTAAGACCACAGCTCGCCGCAGCAGCTTTAGCAATGGAACTTGAACATTGTCCTCAGGTTTCAATGCCCCCAGCCTCCACAGGATGTCCGAAAAGCTCCGCCGGAGGTGTGAGTTGAAAGTCCGTCGGACAGGGCCTCCTCCAGACGTTCCCAGTTTACCCGCACAACCCGTTTGGGCTTACCAGGTCTGTCCAGAGTCTTCCCCACCCCCTGACCCAACTCACCACCAGATGGTAATCAGTTGACAGCTCTGCCCCTCTCTTCAACCGAGTGTCCAAAACATACGGCCTCAGATCAGATGAACAATTATAAAATCGATCATTGACCTTGGCCTAGGGTGCTTGGTCCAAGTACACTTATGAGCATCCCTATGTTCGAACATGGTGTTTGTGATGGACAATCATGACTAGCACAGAGTCCAACAACAGACAACCACTCTGGTTTAGATCAGGGAGGCCGTTCCCCAATTCACGCCTCTCCAAGTATCTCCATCATTGCCCACGTGTGCATTGAAGTCCCCCAGCAGAAACTATGGAGTCCCCTATACAGGACTCCATTCAAGGTCTCCAAGAAGGCCGAATACTCCGAACTCTTGTT
>NC_045738.1:31236347-31242813 GCF_008692095.1 Etheostoma spectabile | reverse complement strand
AAACAACAGTCAGAGTTCCCCCCCCATCACCCGCAGGCGTAGGGAGGCGACCCTCTCGCCCACCGGGGTAAACTCCAACGCAGCAGCACTCAGCCGGGGTCTTGTGAGTATCCCCACACCCGCCCGGCGCCTCACACCATGGGCAACTCCGGAGTAGACAGAGTCCAACCCCTATCCAGGAGTATGGTTCCAGAACCGAGACGGTGCGTAGAGTAAGCCCACCAGATCTAAACCGTTAGCCTCCACCTCCCCCAATCTTCCGGCTCCTTCCCCCACAGAGTTGACTTCCCGTCCCAGACCAGCCTCTGCCGCCCGTTTCGGTCCGTCAAGCCCCTGACCTTCGCTGCCACCCAGTAGCAAGGCACCCGACCCCTTTGGATCCTTCCACAGGTGGTGGGCCCATGGGCTGGAGGGAGAGGTGGCACGTTGCTTGTTCGGGCTGTGCCCGACCGGGCTCCGTGGCAAACCCGGCCACCAGAACGCTCGCTACGCAGGCCCACCATCTGGCCTGGCTCCAGACGGGGCCCCGGGCTTCTTCGGGCGGGGTCTCTCTATCCTTCCTTGTTCAACCTCGAAGTCTTTGAACCATTCTTTGTCTGGCCCCTCCCCTGAGACCTCTTTGCCATGGGAGACCTACCAGGACAAAGCTCCGACAACACAGCCCTCAGGTTCATAGGGACACACAAACCTCTCCACCACGATAAGGTGATGGTTCCCGGAGAACATCTCTTCTGTTATGGTAATTTAAACAAATTGTACACTATGGACCAGTTAGAAAATACCTATTGGACAGGACTGTACCTGTAATGGGGTAGTCCACGTAGCGCCTGGATTTGCCATCATAGTATTCAGTTCCCTTAACGACCACCAAGTGAGCCGGGAAGTTCACGCCCCATGCCAGAGTACTGGTGGCAATCAAAACCTGAAAAAAGACATGATAGCTTACTGGACTCATACAAATTAAGAGGGAACTTGACACAAATAAATAAAAAAATAACCAAGAAATGAAATGCATACAGAGTGAAAAAGTATTAGTAGGGGTGAGTATTGTGAGTATCAATGCCAATTTTACAAAACAAACAGAAATTACAACTTTAGACATTCTGGCACAGCTCCTACTACGTGAGTCTGTCACTGTGCGTAAGTATGAGTACTGTTAAGGAAAACATGGGAGCGTATATGCATTCTACCTATCGCATGCATAATAGTTCAATCATTATTCCCTACAGTAGCTTAAAACTGACAACCAGCAGAGCACTGATAATTTCTGCAATAAAATGTCATCAATCACATTGCACAACACTTGTATTAAGGCTATCTAACGTTGTTTAGAGGTATGTCAAGCAGTCAGTTGAAGTGTTTAAGGAGTGTACAGAAGGAGGTCGTACCTGGATCTTACAGTTGACAAACAGCTCTTCCACAGTCTTTCTGTCTCTCTCATGCAGGCCTGCGTGATGCATGCCGATCCCAAAGGCCAACGTTAGCTTCAGGTTGGAATCTCTTACTGTTGCAATGATAGACTCTATCTATAGACAAACCAGAAAACAGACAATGACGGATCAAGACAGACAAAAATACAAACTGGTCGAGAGGTGTCATATACAATGATGCAGCTGAGTGCTGACCTGCCAAATCACAACACTCCGAACTATACCAAGTATGTTTCATGGTGATATACACAGAAAGATGCAAAGCCGGAGGTTAAAATTGATGTTGCAGTTCTGTGAAAATGAAGCTAAGTCCAGCTTAGCTTAGCATAAAGACTGGAAAGCAGAGTGTCGGACGTTACTCTGTGGTTGAAATTCATGGCTGTATAAGTTGAAAATACATTGGAGAAAAAACTAAAAGCAAGAGCAGGGATTTATAAGCTTGGACCGATGACAAGTTGGAACTGTTACTTAAAGGTATGTAAGCTTACCTAATCGATAAGACTGACTGACGTGCATGGTTGTTTCTAAAGGTCTCCGTTTGTGCCACTCTGGAGTTTCCAAACAAAACGGGGGCGGCAGTGTTCCCAAACATCTCTGTTTTAGTGGCTTGGAAATGCCAGAGTGGTGTGGAAGCAAGGCGTAAATGTAGCAAAAGATTTACTTTTTTAAAAATGTAGCAGTGTAGATGTAGCCACAGTCACTCAGTGACAGACTCCTGCGTTTATTGGGCTGGCCCCACATTGCTGCGGTCCAGCCAAACAGTGTAACCAGTGCGTTGCCAGAGTAAACCGAGACAGTGCCAGTGGAGCAGAACTGCAGGAGTAAACAGAGACGCTTGGCTTCTGGTCTGTTATTTGTGTTCTTTGTTCTATCATACACACTAAAAATCTGTATTTTTTCACAAGCGTTCAGCTCAGCAGCTTATAGAAGAACAAATGAGAGGATCAATATTAAACAAAAAATACCCCCCCGCCCATCCAAAACTGGATGTGTCTAAATTAAATCTGCTAGATTGTACTTTGTACAATGCATCTTTCACATATTCCAACTAATCAATTGACAAATACAATATGAGGTAATAAGTAAGAGAATGGAAGGGGAAAGTGAAACTCCAGCCCTGAGAGAAGAGAGCCGGGGGTTTTCAGGCAGCAGTAGAGGAAGAAAGAGCTGTCAGGTCAGAGAGGGGATATGAGGCAGTGGGTGACCCCCGGTGAGAGTTAAGCAGCCATCGCCAGAAGCCTGTCAGTCAAACAGCAGGGAGCTGAGCTGCTACACGGGCCAGCGCAGAGAAGCAGCAGGCAGCAGCATATGTCAGCGGAACACACACAGAGGCTGGGGACGCTGTGCACACACACACACACATGTAGAAACTGGGCCTATGTAATAAGACAGTACATATTTGCATTGAGACATTGTATGTGCAGGGTTTAGAAGAACAAAATCCAGGACTTTGTATTCATATTTGAATCCATATGTATTTTTATTGAATGTATTTTTTTTTTTTTTTTTACGTTTACACTAACGGCTTGAGTTTCTCAAGGTGCACTTGAATGCAACATAAGCTTACAAGGTGCAAGTGAACGCACCATTATGTAGCATGTGTTGTTTGTCATACAACGGTAATGGTGTTTTAAAGTGCAGCTAGGCTACTCTGTGTCTTTAGCTGCAAACTGTTCTATGTCCCGGTGTTTGAATCCTTTCTATTAAAATACAGCAACATGTTACGTTAGCATTCAGCATTTTACCCATGTTTAAGCCAGGTACTAGCTAACGGTAGGATATCGCCACCTGCTGACAAGTGTAGCGTTAACAAGCTCCACATGCAGTGATGCTTCTATTGTCTGTAACGTCCGTTTCATAGCACCAGAGAGCAGCACAGGCATTTATGTACAAAAATCTTTGTTGTAATTGGGCACAGTACGGCAAGGTTTAAATACATAATCCTAAAAAGATCACTTTAAAATAATCACGTTGAAACTTGCTCATTGCAAATGTAAATGGACTATTATTTTCTAGTCTTAACAACTACTCAAAGCGCTTTTACATAGTACCGGAACCATTCATCATTCACACATTCACACGATGTGGCCGAGGCTGCCGTACAAGGTGCCACCTGCTCCTCAAATAAACACTCACACACATTTACACTACAAAGGTGCAACTCGGGGTTCAGTTTCTTGCTCAAGGACACTTCGAAATGGGACTGCAGGGACACGGATTGAACCACCAACCTACGATTGGCTGGCGCCCGCCACATCTGCCCAGTGCGCCCAGTCCATGCTCTCTCGGCATGATATCAAAGTGTTATACTAATATTAGCATACTTTTTCAAATGTGAACCCAGTGAAGTCATTTGCTCCCATCTTGAACTGATCCTGAGGTATGCACAGACAATATAATGGAGGATGACAGGCTTTTCCGGCACAAGTTGGCTTGGATTCCATCTGTAATTACACTTAAACCTACACTTACACAGAGAAATGGAGCATCAGCACAATTCAGCAAGAGTGGGGAGAGAGAGCAAAAGAAAAGGACATCTATGGAAATACACATTAGAAGTGGATAGAAGGAAATGTACAGGAACAACAGACACAACTGCTAATATTTGCACCAAGTGTTCTCTACACTCATGGCTCTAGCAAAGTCCCTAAATGTGATGTTGTTGACCACAGCGCTTATGACTTACCTACATGAGCTGAATATGTCAGTCCCTCCAGGAATTTGTGATGTCACAATGGCAACAATTCAAAAAAATTCAACCAATCCCTGTGAATTTGGTGCAACCCCGCAACTTCACTGCAATGTATTGACCAATCACCAGAGCTTCCCGCAACTTCCACAACTGACAAAGTGTCAGTATTTGACAACGTGGCGTTGACTCCAAATTAATTTTCTTGTTTCTGGTATAAAGTTGAGACGTGTGTGACTCCAACATCTCACATTTACCTACAAAGAACGCAGAACAATCAAGACCGTTCTGCCAACTCGTACACATTTTTACGTCAAAGCACGCTGTTACGGTTTTTCACTCTAAAGTCTCTCTCTCACACACACACACACACAACGCCACACCCACACACACCACACACACACACACACCACACACACACACACACCACCACACCACACACACACACACACACACAGCAGTAACAGAAGAAGATGGAAGAAATGAATCTGCTGCTTCTGCTCTGCTAACATGCTTCTCACGCTAGGCCTCTTGTGTACGTGCAGTGTAAGCGTACAGTACCTCTCTCTCGTCCTGGTGCAGCCACTGTTTTGGGTTGTCCTCTGTGGCCAGGAAGGCGATGAGGTCCAGGGCGGTCAGTCGAGTTTGTCGTCGTGATGAGACAAAAATCAGCACTGGCTTGGCTGGGGAGTGGCTACGTATCGCTGTAAAGATGTATATACAACTGTCATATACCATGTACTGACTATTATTTTTTTGTGGGCATTTTAGCCTTTAATAGACAGGACAGCTGTAGAAGGAAAAGGGGGGAGAGAGGGGGAAGACGTGCAGCAAATAGCCACAAGTCAGACTTGAACCCTAAGCCTCTGCGTCAAGGACTGAGCCTTTGCACATGGGCGCCCACTCCACTAGGTGAGCTCCCCAGGCGCCCGTCTTGTTTCATATATTTTTCTTTCTGGCAACAAATCCCATGAAAAGTTAGTCTTCCTTTCAATACTTTGTGACTTCCCTACCTTGTCTGTGCTACTCAACCCCAAACCCTTCAGTACCTTGGTTTTGTCAACAAAAGCTGAAGATGAATCACAATGTAGTACAGACTCACACTGAATAACTTGTCTTAGATTCCTGGTCTTAAAAAAGTTTCCTGCTTCATAATCTAACTAAAATACACAAAAGGACTGCATTTTGTATTAATATGACATAAGCATAACACAAAAGATGAAATAGCTCTCAAAAAGATTGAATAGTTTTTGTACAGCACTGTAAAGTTGCCAGCTGCATGAAAGGCCACCAACAAATCAAATGGACATACAGTATGTATAAATGCGCACGAGGCATGAGTAAATCATGTGTCTACATGTGGATGTGGAGCTGCACCTTGGAAGGTAGGCTTGTTCATGCTGGCCATGCGGGGGCAGTAGTGTTGCCCTGGGAAACCATGGATGTGAACTTCCAGCGGTACAGGGCGAACAGACGGACGAAAGTTAAACAAACCCACCTGTTACACAGAGAAGAGGGGAGGGAGAGGGAAGAGAAGAAAAAAGAGAAGAGATTTAATGCGAGCAGGTGGCAACGCGAAGCCCCATCTGGCTGTAATGGAAACTGTCTGTCACTGTCACTACGGCCCAGGGCAGCAGGCCACTGCTGCACTCGGCTGTGTTGTGTTCAACCTTTGATGTCTACTGTGTTAATTGTGTGATAAGGGGATATGTTGCAGTGTGTGAACAGAATTAAACCCAAAGTGTGTTATAGGATGTTGTAAAGAGTATGGTGCATTACTTGGTGTGTATTGTGTTAAGGGCTGTTGCATGTCTACAGACATATGTAAAGCCTTGCTAATGGATTGGGCGGCTATAAATCTAGCAGCTCAGACCCAACAGCAGCCGGCCAGTCAGATATATGGATGGCAGACAGCCAAAGCGGGTTGCTAACACTGTCGCTCTACAGATCTGGCAGCAGAGCAAAAGTCAAGCTACAATATTTGGAAATGTGTCTGACCATTAAGGCTGAGTACCGAATTCGATACTTTTCAGGTCCTGACTAATTTGTCTTCTTAGTGTTGAAAAATGCCTCGTCATTCAATACCAAATTTAAGTACCTCTCATCAGCGCCAGTGAGCCAATAAGCATGCAGCATGCTTCTACCAAGATTTAATAATGCTGCTGATTGGCTGTCTAATGCTACATTTTTGTGTAGCAAAATTGTGCTCATATTATGCTTTTTGGCTTTTCCCTTTTCTTTATTGTGTTCTATTATTTTTTGTGCATGTTATATGTTTACAAAGTGAAAAAGCCAAAAGACCACCCCAAAGGGTCTTACCATCTCCAACAGAAAACACTGTTCACAA
>NC_045738.1:31234348-31236337 GCF_008692095.1 Etheostoma spectabile | reverse complement strand
ACAGCTCTATTGTAGTCCAGCCTTTACTTCTGGGACGAACGTGCGTCATTTTCTAACATGCTATAATGCTCGCCTAGCTGCTAAAGTGGCACGCCTTCATACTCTGCTTCTGACTGGCTAGTAGTCCTTACCTAGCTACTTGTGCATGTGCGACTCCCAATAAAAAAGGAATAGAAGTGACATGTCTCACTCTGTAGCTAAAACAGAGAGCTCATCACCCAGGGTGAAAGGAGGAGCTGCTGCAATGTGCAGTACAACAAAAATATATTGTTTGTGAAAATTAAACCATGTAAACCTATTCTGATATTACCTCTAAATAAAATTATGAACCTGAAAATGAGCATAATATGAACACTAACACATTTTAAACATATCTGGACCTGGAAATAGTCAAATTCATAGATATATTAACAGTGAATATAGAAAGCTTTAACCCTAAAATACTGTCTAGAGCAAAGATAAAGGGCCCTATCAGCGCAAAGTCCAACGTAAGTCTCTTTGCTAGTTTAAGACCGCCACAGTTGTCAATTTACCCGTCCAGCTCCCACGTCGTTTTAATAGCAAAGGCACCTGCGCCTATGGCCGTGCTGGTGTGTTCAGGTGAATTCTTGGCATATTTCTATCTTGAGGCAGCGGAAAGTGGTTGCGCTATTGGCCAACAAAAGCCTGGTCTAAAGTCAATAACGCAGCATTTCATTGTTATTTTAATGGTTTCTTCACTTTGTGGTCTTTTGCTGGCTTAGTGCTCAAGCCATATATAATCAAGCAGATCAGTTTCTTCTCCTGAAAACTATCCTTCCTTCTTAGCAGATCCGCCATCATTATAGCAAAGGTATATCTAGCAAACTAGCCGTTAAACTAGCAAAAGTGGATTTGTACACTCCCTAAACGCACATGCGCCAGGTGCATTACACCGTGCGCTTAGGTCATTAAAATAGAGCCCAAAGAGTGCAGTTGGAACCAGACATTAATACAAAACATATGCTGTGGAGAATAGACAATTTAAAAACAATGTAACGGTAATATGCTGATGATGATGCATATTTTTTGTCAAATTGACCTTCACTATGAAAACATATCAGTCAAATAATTTCAATAAGTCCTGTTTGTATCGTTTTGATGCTATTCTCTGCATCAAGCTCATCTATCCGCATCACTGCAATCATTCCTGGTGATTAGAACGTCATGGCATCCAGACACAGATGATTATAGAGCTAAACTAGAACATTAACTTGAGGCCAAAAGGATCTGTTTATGTTATACAGTCAATCAGATATGAAGAGGCAGGCAACAGATGAACCATGAAAATACAGAGCGAGACAAAGACTGGGTTTTGTGGCTGGCTTCGTTGCAGTAGTGTTCTTGGTACACAAAGCCAATCTCAGTATTCATCAAACATGGAAGCCTATGAACATGATTCCTGCAGCTAATGAAAGAACAAGGAGTCAGAAGGTAACAAGAACATACTGAAAATGTATTTTTAAGCCTGGTACTACAAATAGTACTGCTTTATGTTATTTGGGGCCATGGGTATCTGACCTGTCCGATTCCCAGCCAGTCGGCGAGGTCTCGAGCATTGGCCAGAGCTGTGGACAGTCCGACGACTCGGACAGTCCGAGAAGTGTGAGAGGAGATGAAGTTGGTCCTGGACACAATAACCTCCAGCACTGGACCTCTGTCCTCCCCTGCAAACAGACACAATGGTACAGTCAAATCAGAATGTTTATAAAAAAAAAGTTACGTTTTAGTGCCTTTAAACTGGTGAATTTTTTTTTCTTTGATAGATGGTAACGTGTATAATCATTTTGGATATATTTGGTATAGTCTCGCATTGCCAGACCCTCCTCCACACACAGTGGAGAGTCGCTCTCTTGGCTATGATAAAACAAAATTAGAATTAAATTTTTTCAGGAACAAAATTGAAGACTATGGGCACAAAATACAGGTGGCCAGCTTTAATCTACAAAAGCAGGCCCGTAGGCAAGGAGG
>NC_045738.1:31229741-31234338 GCF_008692095.1 Etheostoma spectabile | reverse complement strand
GGGGGGTTTGGGTGGTTCAAAAGACACCCCCATCCCCACTGCCAAAAGTCCATAGTGTAAGTTTGTTTAACGACGGACAACCAATTTATACCAAACCAAAGCCATTATCTTGTTAAAAGCACCAATGTGTTAACTGGCAAGTGACATGTAACAATCTAATGTAACAATGCACGCAACTTTATGCACTCATAGGAAAATACTTGAGGCCAAGGATATCACTTTTTTTTTTTAAGTATTTGAATTTGATAATTAAATGCAAAATGAGGGAAAAACTGCAAAAAGGTCCACTTTAAAAAACAAAAAAGAACCCTTTCTACAAGGCTGGCTATGGGCCTGAAAAGAGTTAAGGTTTAAAAAAAATACAAAAAAGAAAAAGAAAAACCCAATACATTAAAAAGAGAGCTCCGATAGGATTGAGGTTGGGTCATCTAGAAAATGTAACCAAATCTCCCAGACTCTCACCCAGCAGGTGGATCTCATCGATGATCAGAATGGCTACTTTCTGAACGTAGCTTCTGTTCTGCCAGCTTCTGCTCACTCCGTCCCACTTCTCAGGTGTGGTGACGATGAGGTCTGCCTGTGCGATAGCTCTCATGTCTGGAGTCACGTCACCCGTCAGTTCCACCACTCTACACACAGATAGGGACAAGGAAACGCCTTAGCCAGCTCCTTTCTGTCATTACTCCTACATTTACATCATGTTTTTTACTCAGATTGTTTTCATTCAGGCAGTGGTGGAATGCAACTAAGTATATTTACTCAAATACTGCAGTTAAAGTACAAATGTTGAGATACTTCTTTTCTTTGCATGCTACTTTTCACGTCTACTGTGCTACATTTCAGACAGAAATATTGTACTTACAAATACTGTACTTACATACATTTGTTCATTCATTCATCTGACAACTTTAGTTAGTAGTTATTAACTATAGTTACTAGTTACTTTACACATAAGAGTTTTGCACACACACCACATGTAGGTTATAAAATACAATGTCTAATTAAAAATGAACCTACCCAACAACATGGGCCTACAAGTGCAGCTGAATTAACACAATGAAACACTTAGATGTTTGGCAGAACTGTTTTGATCGTTTGCCGTTTTTAAAATATGAGGATTTTTCTGCATCAGATACTTTTACTTTTAATACTTTAGGAACAGTGTTTTTACAGTGTGGTATTTGTACTTTTACTTAAAGCTATAGTGTATAGTGTCTGCTGCCCCCATGAGGAATTCTAAGTAATGACAACAAAACTGTTGCCACATCCACATGATACAAGCCTTCTGTGATTGTGGACCACCCCCACACAGTTGCTACTAGCGAAGGAGGACACGTAGGATTAAAAAAACATGATGCACTCCTCAGAAAAGGTAATTATTTTCACTTTTCCGTGCGGGAACGTTGCCGGACAAAACAATCTTTTGAACATAGCCATTCTGAGAAATACAGAGAGTTGTGTGGAGCTGATTAATTGGCTTTGTAACTAGGGCTGGGACGGTTACCGCATTACTGCAATACCACGGTCACGTGACGCCTACTGCGGGTCTGAGCTCATCAAGTTCATCACTCCAAAAAAACATTGGACTGCACGTGTGCCTGGCCAAGTTGTGTTAAATGACATGGATTCATTGATTCTAATGACATGGTTTGTGTCATTATCAAAAGATCCCACAAAACCAACTTTTGGTGAGTTGGGGAGGGCAATGTTCCATGATACATGACAACATACACGGTAGGAAAGGCAAAGACATTTCTGCATTCTCTGCTGAGGTAGACACATTTACGTTACAGCTGCAGTGTTTGCCATTGAACATTAGCCTAGCAGCTAGCAGCTGTTAAAAGTTTTTTCCTGATAATACGACACGGTTGAATTTCAGCCTGCATGGACGTTTTGTAGCTTTAAACAGAGAGGCTTATATTGGTAGGGAGGGTAACAAGTTAGCGAACTGCTGAGTTGCCCTCTCTGCTCTCTGCCCGCTCAGCTGCTGGACGGGCTGCACTCGGGCTGTAACATACGTTAAAGGTAAAGGTACTTTATTGTCACATACACATCATGTAGCAAAATTAATTCCCAATATGTTTCATGTTTTTTCGGGGGAAACGGCATTACCTTTATCGGCGGAATTAATCCATTGTGACTCACTTAAGGTACCCTGCCATTCTCGCTCTAACTTAGGCTACTCTCGTAAGGGGGTTGTGATATACCGCACCATACCGTCCCAGCACTACTTGCAGCAACTCATTTGGTAATGGCTTGATCGTAACAGATGTTCATTAATATAAATGTTATGTAAAGGATCTGAATACTTGAACTGCATTCAGGGACATCATTCCAATTGTACGCTTACATAAGACATGAAATAAGACATAAATACACATAATACTTTTGTAAAAAAAAAAAAGTAACTGTAAACCAATCCATAAAATAATTCTGCCACTGTGTGATGCCATCCACTTAGTAAGGGAATAGTGTCTCTGCTTTCACTTACTTCTTCCCCAGTTTCTCCTCAATCCTGATCTTCCAGTCCTCAATCCTCTCTCTGACCAGGGCTTTCAGGGGGGCGATATACACCACCTGAACACACAGTTACAAATACATACCAAACAGCCATTCAATGGAACCAACACACTGCCAGATCCCCCTAGGCTGAATGTAAATTGTAACTATAATACCACAACTTTTTGTGTTGGGGCATCTCTTTGCATTCCTTCAGTTGGGCTTCTCTTTAGCCACCTTAGACAACAGTGAATTAAACATGACTTAATTACTTATTTAATTTTTTTAATGTATACTGTTTATTGACCCACAGTGGGGAAATTACAATTTGACTTACGGCGGCCATTAATACCTTGAGTAGAGATAATGCGCAAAGATGTTCAAATTATCGACGGGTAGTGTAACATTTTGTATTAACTTTTTTTGGTGGTTTTGTTCTGATCAATTTAAAAGCTAACTGCGCTTGATATCGTCAATAATATCATCATCATCATTACACTGGATGTACAGTAGCGTAAGGATGGTATATTAACAAATTATTTAATTAAGAAAATTATGGAGTAGTACTTTGATCGAATAAGTGATCTGCAATTTTCTTTTTTGAATTTGGACAATGTGTTTGGTTACAGGGTTGTATGGTTGTTTATCAAAAAACACTTTGAGAAGGGCGTGGACACTTCAAAAAGGGCATAGGACCAGGAAAACACTTTGCTTCCCCCTACTCTTTTCCGGACAAAAGTATTTATTTAATTAGCTTGTTCTTGCTTTTCTGTGGAATACTTTCTGTTTTTGTTTTCTTAAAGATGTCTAAATAAAGCAGACAATATAATATATGGTTATAATGAGGTGGGTTGAAATGGATTGATTTGGGTTGATCAGAAACCTGGTAAACAAGGTTATTGAAAATCCATGTCAGACACAACTTCTAGGTTGGCAAAAACAACACTACCAACTAAAAAGATTATCTGAATACACTATTTTATACCAACTGATCAATCACAATGGTTGATGCTAAAGATACCAATGTTTTTGACAACAAGTAGTAATATGAAGCTGAACAAGTTCCCATGTTCCACAAGCAATGCACACCCCATGAACACACCAGGCATTGTATCTAGAATAAACTGAGCTTACCCTTAGTCTCACCAAAGAAGTTGGTTGGCTTGTTGTTTTTTGTCTTTACTGAAGTTGTTACATGTTTAGACATTTCATTTAGCAGGAAAGGTTTTTGACAGATTGTCCTCATTGCAGCATAATGTAATATTGATGTTCTAGCCATGTGAAATACACTATTGATGTTTCCAAACTGCAATCACACAGTAGATTATATGTGACTTTGTGAAACTCCAGGGTTACTCTAATGTATTGCAAGCCTGGTGGCCCACCAGGCCTAAGCCGCTGGAAAATGTTTTTGTAATATACTTTTAAGACATTTTGAAACTACAGTTACAGTTGGAAACGTTTTGTATCTCCAGTTATCTTTTAGCCAGATCGCATTCTCACCTGAAGTGAACTGAGCTCTAGTTCACTAGGAAGCCATCCAAAACCCTTGTTTTTAAGTGGACAAGAGTTTATTTGTTTGATCCGCACCAGAGTTCAGATGAGAGTTCACGCCAGAGTTCACACTGCCCCAAACCAACCGGACTATCTGACCAAACACTCCAGGGTTCTTTTTAAACAGACCAAAAGAGGCAGGTGTGAAAGCAACCCTGTTTTTTTTTTTTTTATTCTCAATTTTCCATCCATGATTATATTATATATGATTATACTTGGCTCTACATTAATGCTGTCATCAGTCTGGGACTGGCACCTGCCGGGCCCTTGTTGACAAAAACAACTTTTCTGGGGGAAACCCAGAACTAAGAAACTAAAGTGTAAATACCAATAAAATCCTATGCTATTTAAGGCCTGCTCACAGCCACAAATTAGCTCATACTGATCATATATTCTTCTCTTTTTTTGGGAGATTGGGAGGAACGGCCTCCCTGATCTTAATCCGAGTGGTTGTTCATGGTTGGACTTCTGTGCTAGTCATGGACTGTCTATAACGAACACCATGTTCGAACACAGGGATGCTCATAAGTGTACTTGGTACCAG
>NC_045738.1:31228829-31229731 GCF_008692095.1 Etheostoma spectabile | reverse complement strand
GCCGAAGGTCAATGATCGATTTTATAATCATTTCATCTGGTCTTAGGCTGTATGTTTTGGACACTCGGGTGAAGAGAGGGCGAAGCTGTCAACCAATCACCATCTGGTGGTGAGTTGGGTCAGGGGGTGGGTGAAGACTCTGGTAAGACCAAACTAGTAGTGCAGGTAAATTGGGAACGTCTGGAGGAGGCCCCTGTTTGACAGACTTTAAACTCACACCTCTGGCTGAGCTTTTTGCGCATCCGTGTGGAGGCTGGGGGCATTGAACCCGAGTGGACAATGTTCAAAGTTTCCATTGCTGAAGAAGCGGCACGGAGCTGTGGTCTTAGGGTCTTAGGTGCCTCAAGGGGCGGTCAAAACATCGTGGTGGACACCGGATCAGGGAAATCTGAGGCCATGGTTCTAAGCAGAAAACTAATGGAGTGCCTACTCCATGTGGGGAATGAGTACTTACCCCAAGTGATGAGTTCAAATACCTTGGGGTCTTGTTTGCGAGTGAGGGGACAATGGACCGGGATATTGGTCGGAGAATCGGCGCAGCGGGTGCGGTATTACATTCAATTTATGTCACCGATGTGACGATAAGAGAGTTGAGCCAGGAGGCAAAGCTCTTGATCTACCGGTCAGTTTTTATTTCTACCTACCCTCACCTATGGTCATGAAGGTTGGGTCATGACCAAAAGAACAAGACCCAGGGTGCAAGCGGCCGGAATGGGTTTCCTCTGGAGGGTGGCTGGCGTATCCCTTAGAGATAGGGTGAGAAGCTCAGTCATCCGTGAAGAGCTCAGAGTAGACCCGCTGCTCCTTTGTGTCGAAAGGAGCCAGTTGAGGTGGTTTGGGCATCTAGTAAGGATGCCTCCTAGGCGCCTCCCTAAGGAGGTGTTCCAGGCACGTCCAGCTGG
>NC_045738.1:31225354-31228819 GCF_008692095.1 Etheostoma spectabile | reverse complement strand
CCTCGGGGAACACCCAGGACTAGGTGGAGGGATTATATCTCCAACCTGGTCTGGGAACGCCTCGGGAGCCCCTAATCGGAGCTGGTTGATATGGCTCGGGAAAGGGAAGTTTGGGGTCCCCTACTGGAGCTGATCCCCCCGCGACCCAACACCGGATAAGCGGACCAAGATGGATGGATTGGTTTCATTTAACCATATTGCCCAGTGATGACATGGATGTAGGGGTTCCATACAATGTTCTTTGCAAGTAAAATAATAATTGTGGGGATTTTCTTCAACTTCATAGGATTTGAAAAAAAAGTATAATGGTTTCTCTGATCTGAACTATTATTCAAAAAAATTATATTTTCTGAATTTTTTAACTCAAAAATTAGGTATAACGTACTATTAATCAGGTTTATTGAGCGTGAATGAAAAAAATCGTCAAAAGCATCGAAAAAAATCGACCAAAACATTGGAAAAACCGCCAGAAAAAGTTCATTTTCAAATTCAACACGGAAGGACACCAGGGTTAAAGACCTTTAATCACTTTTTGTAACCAACCTTGAGGGCCTGGATAGAGTTTTTATGACTTTTTTATGTCCTTTTTTTTTCCTCCTTTCTGTGACATTTCCAGTTTTATTGACCTTGTTTTTCTGAAGAGTTAAACATATCACAACAATCAGCTGTGGATTTAACAGTAACACAGATGGAGCCGGTGAGTCAAACCTTGGAGGTTGGATACTTGTTGAAGACCCGGAACATGGCCATCTCTGCGGCGATGGTTTTTCCAGAGCCCGTTGGCGCCCCCAGCAGGACGTTAGTGTCGGTGTGATACAGCGTGTGGAAGATCTGAGTCTGGATGGGGTTGAAGTGAGTGAACTTGTACAGGCTCTCATACTCGCGGTTACCCAGCGCCATCACCGGCAACGGCTGCAGGTCCAGCAGCTCTGAGAGGGAAAGAGCAACAAGAGAAGATTAATCTGGATTTTTTTTCTTTTTTCTTTCAGTGTTTATGGCAGCAAAAGTTGGGATACGTCAAAGAAAGTATGTTAAGAACATTAAGTGAAAGTGACAATTCCTGTTCCCTGGGAAAATAGAAACTGAACTTTCACATCTTTTTTTAATTCACATCAAAATGAAGACAAAAAATATAATTTTCTAAAAAACAAGTTCCCTTACAGTTTTATGTGCACACTATGGCTACTGTTTATATCCACAAAAATGTATATTTAAGCACAAATAACAAAAACACCATAAAAGATAGGTGTTTAAATTACAAACCAAGACATAGTGTTGTACATAATGTAGACCATGGACTACAGAAAGCCAGCTGAAACTCTAACGTTACTGTTCACTGGGCAGTCAGAGTGCCTGGATAACTCTCTTCTACATCTCTGAGCTCTGACGTTATCAATAATCAACCATATATCTGATGCTTGAGTTCTTTGAAAGATACTATTCAGATGAAACTGCCAAGGCTTTACTTTATATGTTCAGATGCGATCAGGTCTTCTTTATTAGGGCTGTTAGTTCTTATAAAGTAAGCTGCACTTTATAATGTAACTGTTCAATTCAATGTTCAATTAGTTCAATAAAAAAAAGTAAGCAGAATACTAAAAGCAGCAGAAATGCAGAACTGAGTACATCTGTTTATTTACCGCAAGTAATATCGTTATTGCATATTTTCCATAAACCCTGCAGCCCTAGACTCTATTTACATTTTATGCCGACACATTTTTGTTACGTGTGTATAAGAACATGACAAACTGAGCTGTTGGTCAAACAGTGCCCTTCCTTTAGCCTGTGATATGATCTCCTCTGTGCTGTGGGGTTCAACCCTCATAGCTGCTATAATTGTGTCTGCTCTTACTGAGGGGAAATGTGGTCAGAAATAATAAGACGGTTCTTTTCTTACAGTCTGGAGGAGTGAATCAGTGGAGTATGGAGGATTAGATGCTCTTGTTCTCCAGTCTACGTGGGGTTTTGATGTCTCCATACAGCCTCCAAACAGTTAAGCCATGTTGTGGTGGTGCGCTGCTGCTTTAACCCTTGTGTTGTGCTCGGGTTGAAATTTGAACTGATTACGTTTTTTTAATACTGAAATATGTGTTTCTTTAAACAAAATTGCCCAGAAATAACACAGATGGTTCCATAAGTTCTTCAGGTAAAATCAATGATTACTTCCATTAAATTGTGCGACGTAAAACAGTTAGAGTGATCTGTCCGCGTACAGTAAAGGCAAAAGAATTTTTATTTGACAAAAATCTATGCATTACCTGTTATTTCTGACACTTTGATCAACACACGTTATTAGGTTTGAGCTAATGAGCACTCATTTTCAAGTTTATGTTCTGCTTGTTCATCGGTTGTTTGGTACCTTGCTCTTAACATATCTAGAGTTGATCTGAATTGCTATTTTTATTCTCAAACTTTGTCATTTTGATGCAAATTGTTTTCCTTTCTATGCAGGAAAAACCTTGCTGCATTCATATATTTAACTCATCCAAATAAAGCCTCAGCCTCCGATTCCGCAGAATAAAGCTTTTAATGTGTAAAGGAAGCAGGAAATCTTCTGTTTACATCAGCAGAATAGAGTGATAGGTATTGATGAAAGTAAACAGTCAAATAAAGGCTGTTGTTTGATCAACATTGATATTTGGGAGTCTGAAGATCTGATAACAATATATTGGGCGATAGAAATTTTTGAAGAAATGAACAGATAACATAAACAATCAATCTTGTTATGGATCTTTTAGATTATTAGGTTACACTTTACTAGAAGGTATATTTAAATGAGAGTGACATGACACTGTCATGAACGTGTCGTAAACATCATAAACAAGTCATAAACGTTTATGACATAACGCTTATTTTAGTAAGTATCATTTGGTTTTGTCATGACAAGTTACAGTTAGGGTTCATGTAACATGACTGTGTCATGCCACTCTTATGTTTAAAACGTCAAGTAAAGTGTTACCAATATTATTACTATTATTATTACTTTTTAATGAATTAAAACATTCTGTCCCCGCTGGGAATAAAATTAATTCAACAGAGACAGGGATATGTATATGTATGTATATATATATATATATAGTATATCAGTGACAGGGGACTATTTACTATCTAGTACTTTACTTTGATACTTTAATTGCATTTTGCTAATAATACTAACAGTTTTAATGTATTTAAATACAGGGCTTTCATTTGTAATGGAGCATTTTTACATTGTGACACAGCTACTTCTGAGTTCTTTTTCTCCACTGACTGGACTAGAGTAGGAAGTAAACAGGGGATGGCAGCATCTGGAATCTAACAGCTGGAAACATTCAACAGTGTCAAACAGTCCACTAAGTGTTGGTGGTACTCGGAACTGACTAACAGACTTAGTATCAGCATTTCAAAATCAAGTCAAGTTAAGTCAAATCCCTGTTGTCACATCATAAATGTGTGTGTGTGTGTGTGTGTGTGTGTGTGTGTGTG
>NC_045738.1:31220647-31225344 GCF_008692095.1 Etheostoma spectabile | reverse complement strand
ACCTGTGTGTGGGGGGTGTCTCTCAGGCAAGATGAGGTTCTGAAAGTTGATGATGCAGACGGCCTCAGCCCCAAGCCAGCGGTCAGACACTGCCTTGATGTAGTACTGGGAGGGCAACGGCTCAAAGATGGGGATGGTGAACACTATGTGCTGGGGCTCTTCTGTTACCACCTGCAGGGAGGAACACGTACACACACATACACTCATAAAAAGGGACAGGAAAAAACATAATATACATCAAACACAATGTACAACTCAGGCCCAAGCAAGGGTGGAAGAAGTATTCAGATTTACAAGTAAACGTCCTGCATTGGAACTGTTAATTAAGGTTTATGCATGTGTAGATGCGCGAGTGAGAAGTTAAGTAAGTAAGATAAGTGAGATGTTTCATTAACGGTCATCAACAGTCAAAAATCACTGGGTCCAAGATGAAAAACTAACCTGTTTCTTCTGTAGGAGTAAGTACTCAGAGTGGTAGATGTGATCATTGATGGGATCCTCCACCCATAACCACCACGGCTCACCCACTGAACCATGGACCTGAGTCATCCAGGGAAAGAAAGGTTCAACCACTCAGTCTTTTCATTAGGCAGCAGGGTTAAAATAAACTACACAAAAAAATAGAAAATACACAAAAGGATGCTTCGCTTTCTGTGAGTGAGTGAGTGAGTAGGTTTGCATTGGGCATGACTTATGCATGATTTATGGTTCTGCAGAGGCTCCACAAAGAGCTTTGGCCGTGGTCTATGTAAGTAGCCTGAAGTTTACACTTGTGAGATGTGTTTGCGACCATCTTTGAGAATAGCAGGGCCGTCACAAATAGTAAAAAAAATCCCAAATGTGAGCACTGAGCATTTTATTTTCAATAAGGAAATATCAGCCTTTAAAACCATTGACATTTTATTCTTAATAAAAAGTAAATATATTGACACTTGTGTTGTCAAATTGACCATTTTCAAAAAGTTTCTTTATCAGAAATGTGGTTTTTTTTTTTTACCAAATTGTCAAAAACAAATAACGTGGATGGTTCCATTTAATGCTTTTCTCAAGAAAAATAAATTATTGTTTCACTACTTTTATTGAATTTGGGTGTTTAATTCAATTGTACAGCATTTGAAAAATAACTGGGTTTTTTTTTAAATGTGGGGGAAAAAACAACAAAAAAGGGCAGGAAGAAATAGATGGAAAAAGGGACATTGGAAAAATTGACAAAACAATTAGAAAAAAGTGACAAAAACATTGGGGGGGATGCAGCAAAAGTGTTGACAAGAGGACCAAAATTTCAAATTTCCAAACGTGCAGGGTTGCAGGGTTATGACATAATTAGATCAAATTTTAAAATACAAAAAATATAAAATATTCGCCCTAACATTTTATTTTCAATTAACAAAATATCAGCCTTCAAAACCATTGACAGTTTATTCTAAATAAGTGGTAAATATATGTAATACATCTGAGTGAAGACTATAAACAACACTAGCAGGGTTACGACAGTATTTAACCTAATGTGTCAGTGTGCTCTGTTTCCCGGGTGCCATCAGGGAGGCGGCTCATGTGTCGCTACATGTGTCCCGGCTCTGCAGCTGGATCAGGGCTAAGCCCGCCAGTCTTCCATTACCACTCTCCCATGATTGGAGCATGCATCGCTAATCGGACATAAACATTCATCTTCATATTCAGCCCTGCTACAATGAGCTTCCTATTCCGCTCAGATTCCAAGACAAAACTCTAGACTAAGCTTCCCATGATCCCCTCTGGCCTGTCTGCCTGCTTGAGGTGGGACATGCTGGCGAGGCCTGGAGGCATTCTGGTTCTCAAGGACAGATGGAGATTCCATGGCGGTGAAAAAAAACTAAGTAGGGGGAACTAGCACTTCTTTTCTTCATTGTCAAAATAGTACAATGACTACACTGGTTGTGTCGGTCAGTTTTGGTGGTGCTCAAGAGACAGGAGGAGGGGGACAAATCCTCAAGTCAAAAGTCCAGCCTTCCCCTGGAACTACTGACTGGCAGTTCTCCAGGATGACTAAGGGTTATGTCTGGCCAAAAATCAAATAAGCAATTTACTGGAAACTTAACACACCCTGTAGGCTAATTATGTGGCTCTGGAATGGGTTTAGCTCGCTTCCTAATGGGGGATAGCAGCTGCAGTCAGCTTGGATACACTTGATCTGTATGTTGTTTAGTATGTTCCAAACAGTCAGGGCTAAACATGCAAATAGCAGTGGAGCTTTGGAGTGAAGAGGAAGCATTAGTCCAAAGGTAGTCTATATTTACAACGTACCTAGACTGGGTAAGCCCTGCCCACTCTGCCGGCGATTTGATTTGGCCCTGCAGCTCGGTCTGGAAACCTGCATTCTCTTGCTTCAGTTTACAATTTTGTGGGAACCAATCACATACTGGCTTATCTACCTGGCGCGCTATTGGTGGGTTTAAAACGATGACGATAGAGAAGCGACAAGCAGCTTGTTGTTTTGATTCAACATGTCGGCTATCGAAGCGCAGCAACAACAACGCGTTGATGCTGCTGTCGCTGCTTTTTTTAAAAGATTTCAAAAGCAAGTTTTCTCATAAATTGGAACAGAAACTTTCCCAGGAACATTTCCTACAAAAGAAGGATGTGTTTTCCTTACTACCGACTGGCTTTGGTAAAAGCTCGCTCTGCAAAGTACGTCCCCGGATCATTAGTCTGATTGGTTGAAGGACTATCCAATTGCGTACAGAGTCATTTGAACTATGACCGTTGGTCACGCCATTGAGCAGAGAAAATACAGAGCAGACTCCCCAGACCAATGCTCAATCTCAAATCTATTGAGCTTGGCTTGGTCTGGTGATAGCCGCCTAAAATTCCACCAAATAGCCCTAATTTTTTAGTTTTCTTTTGCCTGACTAAAACAACTGGGGTAGGTACACATGTTCCACCAAAACAAGTTCCTTCCCCGAGGCTATTTTGCAGCAACATTGTGGCTTTGCCGACGTTTAGCGCCGCCCAAGACAATTCTTATTGGTTTAAAGAAATGCCAATAAACCAGACACGTTTTTTTTCTCATCCCGGAATCCTGTGTGGACTAGACAGACCCTCCTCTGCAGCGCTGTGCAGGAAGGTCTGGCAAAGCGAGACTAGTGCAACAGTGACGTAGTATCGAGCTATGTTGTGTTTCATGCAGTTGGTTACACTGCAGGAGTGGTTTAGGAAGATGTTTTGTCGTTTTTGCTGCGACTCTGAGGACTCTGGAACTGCGTAACTGACTTTTACAGTGGAGTTTTAATCTGTCTTTAAATTGTATTGAACATGAGGGTGCATTGTAACATGTAATAATTTCTCCTTTATATCCCCCACCCAAAGAAACACATCATTATTTTTTAGAATATTTTCTGTGGCATTTTTAGCCCTTTATCATTAACAGGACAGCTTAGACCTGAAAGGGGAGAGAGAGGGGGAATGACATGCAGCATAGGGTCACATGTTGGAACCGAACCAACGGCTGCTGCGTCAAGGATTGAACCTCCGTACATGGACGTGTACTCCACCAGGTAAGCTACCCAGGTGCCCTAAACAATTTTTTTTAACTTCTTGAGCTAACCTCCTGGCAGATTTGACTTTGAAGCTGCCTACACATGACGCCCGGTGAAACCTCTCTGCGCTGGCTGTGCCATTTTTTCCAATGGGCTTTAAAGAGCGGTGGTGACATCTCAGAAAGAGCAGACAGCACAGAGAAAAAAAGCACAATACAGCTCCCCCCGCTTTTACCACTCTGTCTCTGTCAGCGGGAGAAGCAGGAAAAGCACAGTGCAGCTCACCCTGCTGAAACACTGCAGCACACTAACCCGTGATCACACCTGCTAGAGCCTCCAGGTGTCCTTAAACACAGCAGCTCTGCTTCACTGTTGGCTCTCAAATGCCTGTGTCTAAGTAGTGGTAGCACTCTGAACCAATCAATCACTGTATTTGAATGTGATTCCAATGCTCCCCCCCAAGTTATCCTAGTAGACTACCTAGTGACAACAATGTACAAGCCCCATTTCCAATGAAGTTGGGACGTTATGTTATACGTTATTTAGGTTTATCATCTACAGTCCATAATCTCCAGAGATCCGGAGAAATCTCTGCACCTAAGTGCATGCCAAAAAACAATATTGAATGCCTGTGACCTTTGATCCCACGGCACTGCATTAAAAACCGATATCCTTATGGAAAGGATATTGCCACATGGGCCCAGGAACACTTTGGAAAACCATTGTTAGTTAACACAGTTTGTGGCTACATCTACAAGTGCAAGTTAAAACTCTACCATGCAAACCAAAAGCCATTTATCAACAACACCCTGAAACGGCATTGGCTTCTCTGGGCCCAAGCTCATCTGACATGGATTGACACAAAGTGGAAAAGTGTGCTGTGGTTAGACGAGTCCACATTTTATATTGTTTTTGGAAATCAAATCGGGCCAAAGAGAAAAAGGACCATCCAGATTGTTATCAGCGCAAAGTTCATTAGCCAGCATCTGTGATGGCATGGGAGTGTATTAGTGCCATGGCATGGGTAACTTGCACATCTGTGAAGGCACCATTAATGCTAAAAGGTACATAGAGGTTTTGGAGCGACATCTGCTGCCATCCAAGCAGTGTCTTTTTCAGGGATGTCTCTGCTAATTTCAGCGAGACATTGCCCAGCCACATTCTGCACGTGTGACAACAGCG
>NC_045738.1:31217177-31220628 GCF_008692095.1 Etheostoma spectabile | reverse complement strand
GCACGTACTAGACTGGCCTGCCTGCAGTCCAGACCTGTCTCCCATAGAAGATGTGTGGCGCATTATGAAATGTAAAATACAACGAGACTCCAGCAAGAATGCAAGCAAGAATGGGAAAGAATTCCACCTACTGTTCAAAGCTTCAAGAATAATTCTCAACTTAAGTCAATTCAATTTAAATAGCCCAACATAAAAAATCACAAATTTGCTTCAAGGGGCTTTCTCACTCATACCACTGGCAGGTAAAGGATCCAAAAGAAGGTTTTCTATCATCTTTAAGTCACTTAACATGATTAATTTTCATTCAATACAATTTTTAGAACTGAAGTAAGACAAGATCATGTGTATGGAATAATTCATGTTGTAATGCCAGTCAAAAGCTCCAAAAGCTCTAAACTAAACTAAACTATGAGCTGTGTTGAGCTTCAAAACATCAATTTGGGGTATTGGTTTTGTGCTAGCAAAAAATGTAGGGAGGCTGGCAGGCTGACAAAGCGGTCTGGAAAAGGCAACAAGAAGGGGGCCAAACATCCTGAAGACTATGACATGTACTGTACATTCAATTTCATTTGAAATATTTCTTTTCAAATAAAAAGAGAAGCAGACAACAGCAGTAATGTCACATGTTAAAGTATAGTATACCTGATCGTTCCAGCGAAAGTCAGGCGTAACGATGAGCCGAACACGTAGGACAGTGCGTGTGATTGGCTGAATGTTGGCCTCCATTGTGATGGAGGGAATCTGGTGGACACACTGTTTGACTGTAAGCCCGATGTTGACATGGTGCAGCATGTGACCTGGGAAAAAATACATATGGTATTAACATGTGTTTTGTGACAAAATTATGGGTACAACAGACTACAGTGAAATTCCAAATAAAAGCAAATATTTCAAAACAATAGCTGGGCCGGATAGATTTAACATAATACACATTTCTACATGTGAATGAATTCCTAACACTTTGCTGTTTTCTTAAGCACTGTTAAGCTTCTGTCAATGAAACTCAGCACTTCCTGCAGATGTGTTTCACATTAATAGCCTACCAGGACAAAGACGGAGTATGCCCTCTGAGCCACTGAAAGGCTTTGAATTTGAAACATCTGTTAAAGACATGTTGGGTCAAATAGTGGTACCTTAACAGAGAACAAACAGCAAAGTAGAACTGAGTTAATGGTTGGGAGCCACACAGAAGCAGCATGGTTTATGGCATGACTGGTGTACGTGTAATAATTAGGGGATGGTACAGTAGGCTTTTGTCCCGATTCAATTATTTCACTACACATGGGTGCCGATTCGATTTGTTGTTGTTTTCATTTATTTCATTTTCATTCTAGAAGTATTGCTAATTTGGTAGTATTGAGTATTGCGATTCTAGAAGTATTGCTAATTTGATAGTATTGAGTATTGTGATTTTTCTTTTCCTTCTTTAACAAAACCCAAAGTTGAATAATAAACTTCATGAGAAATTTCAACAACAAAAAAAGAACCAACATAAAAAAATTGTTTTCTAGAACAGGGGTCTTCAACAGGGGGTCCGAGGTACTGCCTGGGGGTTGCGAAAGTTTTGGTTGATTCGACTTTTTTTTATATTCAATATATACAATTTTATACAATATATATAATTAGGGGGTCCCCGCTCCATCTCGCCATCAGTTTGGGGGTCCTTGGCCTGGAAAACGTTGAAGACCCCTGTTCTAGAAAGAATGCACCTCACATGTCAGTCAGTCTGACATTTATTTTGTTTGTAAAGAAGTACATAATATTTATTTTCTGCTTTCGTTCTCTTTTTTTGCTGGAAACTGTTAAGGTTAAGGTAAGAAAAGGCCCCGCCACTATTTGAGAGTTTAAGTATAATTTACACCTGACATTTAATGCTTTTTAACCTTATTTTAGTGTAGTTTAAGAATCATTCATGAAGCTTGGGTTCAGTTGTCTTTACCGATCTCATCCTTCCTCATGTCCTTCAGTTTGTCCACAGTGAGCTTCCTCTCCTCCAAGCGGTTCAGCACAACGTGGCTTAGGTTGGGGAACTGGCGGAGAGGGTGGGCAAAAGGCCACAGCCGCTTATCGATCACCTTACAGAGGGTGAGCAGTCGGTAGGTCATAGCCGGCCACCGCTTCCTCAGAGCAATCTCGAACAAAGCCCTGACAATCCGAGCAGCATTCTGTGAGAAGGGACAGCAAGAGGGAGGGAAAAAGAAGGCTGAATCAACATCATTGCCAGAGTAGCAGGTATTGAGTGTGATTTATGATACGAGTCTTGACGCTGATCTTTCCCCGTAGCGCACGTAAGTAGCCTGAAGTTTATACTTGTGCGTTAGTGTGTGCGTTGATCTTTTTAAGAGAATAGCAGGGCTGGCATGTGTGTGTGGGGAGTGTGAGGTAGAGCAAGGGATAGAGTGACAACGATTATCTTCAGAGTGAGTAGCGACTCTAGAGGCATAGTGAGAGAAACAAAGTGTTGACGTGTAGTTATATTTGTTGAGAGGTGCACATCAGGCTACAGCGTAAGGTATAACGTAAGGCATAGCGTAGGGTATAGTGGAGAGAATAGCGTAGGGTATAGTGGAGAGAATAGCGTAGGGTATAGCGTAGGGTATAGTGTAGGGTATAGTGTAGGGCAGGGGTGGGCAGTTAATTTTTACCGATGGCCGCATGAGCAACCCGAGCACTGCTGGAGGGCCACATTGACAATATTTCAACTAAATTTTGCTCAGTATTATTTTTGATATACCGTAAGATAAATGGTAATAATTTCATTTAACCTAACTTAACTTTTACATAAGCAGATTGCTTTTGATGGTTTTATTTAAACTCTTAATTCTTAAATATTTATTAGGCTGAAATTAGGCTGAAATGTGACATTAAAATGAAATTAAAATAAGAAAAAAAAAAACAATCATTGAATTGGTGATTGAAACTGCATCTCTGGGGGTGTGAAGTTTGGTTAAAAGTCCTAGTTGGGTTTGCAGTTTTACCATCAACCATCAGCCTCCCTTGAGCGTCATTAGACAGATTCCGGTATTTATCATCATGCTTTGTCGTGTAGTGGCGATTCAGATTATAATCTTTAAACACAGCAACCTGTGCACCACAAATTAAGCCCACGGCTTTACTTTTTCTGTAAAGAAATACTTGGCAGTCCATGTCTTGTTGAAAACACGGCATTCGTCATCAACTTTTCTTTTTTTAGCGTGAGCGGACATCTCGGGGGTAACCGGGCATCACTTGTCGCTGTGCACCTTCACTCACAGGTTACACACGGACATACGTCCATAAATAACACTTTTCAAAATAACACATACGACATAGATGTTTTTTAAAATGTATTTTGTAATTTGTGATTGCCGCTGTTCACCTTCACTCACAATCACGCACGTGCATACATCCACACGGAAGTAATACAAATAACGCAGCACCGTTGTATTGCACACTCGACATAGATATATTT
>NC_045738.1:31210375-31217167 GCF_008692095.1 Etheostoma spectabile | reverse complement strand
TTGTAATTTATGATTGGCAACACGCGGGCCGGACTGGGGCGCACAAAGGGCCGGATGTGGCCCGCGGGCCGTAAGATGCCCAGGTCTGGTGTAGGGTATAGTGTAGGGTATAGCGTAAGGTATAGTGAGGGTATAGCGTAAGGTATAGCAAAAGGTATAGTGTAGGGTATAGTGTAGGGTATAGCGTAAGGTATAGCAAAAGGTATAGTGTAGGGTATAGCGTAGGGTATAGTGTAGGGTATAGTGTAGGGTATAGCGTAAGGTATAGCAAAAGGTATAGCGTAGGGTATAGCGTAGGGTATAGTGTAGGGTATAGTGTAGTGTATAGCGTAAGGTATAGCAAAAGGTATAGCGTAGGGTATAGCGTAGGGTATAGCGTAAGGTATAGCAAAAGGTAAAGTGTAGGGTATAGCGTAGGGTATAGTGTAGGGTATAGCGTAAGGTATAGTAAAAGGTATAGTGTAGGGTATAGTGTAGGGTATAGCGTAAGGTATAGCAAAAGGTATAGTGTAGGGTATAGTGTAGGGTATAGCGTAGGGTATAGTGTAGGGTATAGCGTAAGGTATAGCAAAAAGTATAGTGTAGGGTATAGCGTAAGGTATAACGTAAGGTATAGCGTAGGGTATAGCGTAGGGTCCGGTGTCTACACGTACCTACATACGTATCCACGGAGTCCGTTTAACGCAGAACCATAAATCACCCTAGTGCTGCAATTGTAGACAGCAGCAGTTAACCAGTGTGTCCCAACATGTATTGCAAGCCTGGTGGCCCATTTTAATGTATTTCAGTAATGCAGTTTTTTTACGGCTCGGTTGGTAATTTAGATTCAATTCAATTCAATTCAATTCAAATCAGATGTAGTCATATTTTCCAATCTCCAGTTAGCTTTTAGCACTGACTTAACGTAGTATAATGTATGGAATATGTCTGATAGCTTTTTAAAAATTCAGAATTTCGCAATTCAGTCTATGATCCTGTGATCCCGGAAGCTTTTGGGCTCTACATTAATGCATTCATCAGTCTGTGACTTTTCTGAGAGGAAACCCCCTTAACAGTAAACTTTAAAGTCGGAACAAAACAACTGAAACACATTTGTATTGGAGTCCCTGACAGCAGCTGTTTGGTACATCATGCTGTATACTGGTGATTAATCAAGTGTGATCAGGACGAGGTCTGGCTGGGTTCAGACGTCCAGGTTGTCCACAGCTGTGCACTGATGGATTGCTTGTGTCAGTTTTGGAGGAGAGGTCATGTGACAGTGTTGCTTGCTAGATAGACTGCTCAAGTCTGGTCATGCTGTGATTGATTTGGTCAGGTGTTAATGGGAGCTGATTGTCTGGAGAGGTCTGAATGCACTCTGGCAGTGGGTTATTGAAATCTGTCTGTGCTCTGTTTAAAAACTGTGTGAGACCGAGAGGGCTTGCTGGACACAAGAAGTCCTGAAGTCTGGGGAGAAAAGTCCGGGTCAACGGAAGTAAATTTCCGGATAATTGCTTGACATCCGGCAAGTGGCTCACCTGCCGGATGTCCCTCACCTTCCGCTTGCTGTGTGTTGCTGTTCTCAAAATCTCTTTGCTTTGGGAAACAACAACAAACACTGAGCACAATGTTGTGTTTAACAGCCAAATCCAAAGTGTCTATGTACTGTATCTCAATCCAAAATAAAACTGTAAATAATACAAGTGGCTCATTGACTTTGCCTCTTACTTGGACACAAAAAAAGGTAATCTATATTTTCAGGATTGCTCAGGTGCTGCTGGAAAATCTGCCAGATGTCCAAGACCTTCTGCTATCTTTGTCTTGGCATTTGAAACCCTTAGCGCTGCCCAAGACGATTGTGATTGGTTTAAAGAAATGCCAATAAACCAGAGCATGTTTTTCTTCCAAGACATGTCAACTGGTAACTTAATTTCCAACTGTTAGTCACTTAATTAATTGGACAGACTAAACTTAACAATTTGCTTTTGAGGGTTTTATTAACTGGTTTATCTCATTGTCATCGTGTGTTTGTGTGGTGGAAGTGTTGTTCCTTTTCCCTCACCTGTGCTACATACGATAGGTCTGAGATGAGAGAGAAGCTGTCCACCTCTCCTCGGCTGATGTACGTCTGAAGCAGAACGTTGATTTTGCCGTAGCCATTCTCCACCCCGCCGGCGGCCGGCAGCTCACAGTAGTTACTCAGCAGCTGATCCAGCTCCTCCATCTCCTCATCACGAACCTGCCGACACACATCCCCAACACGGTGCACTGACATTTTCATAGTATAATGGAGTTTCAAGTGGATAAGTGCATTACATACATTTACGGTGGTTAGACCTGATGTAGACTATATTTTTTGGCATTTTTAAGGCCTTTATTTGACATGACAGCTGAAGACATGAAAGGAGAGGGGGGATGCAACGAAGGGCCGCAGGTCGGAGTCCAACCGGGGCCCGTTGCTGAGCTATCCTGATGTAAACTTAATAAATAATTTGTGTGACTACATGTTTAAAATTAAAGACTTGCGTTTGGGAACATAACTCTGTTTAAAGATGGAGACATGTGGGTGAGATCTCAGTGCTTGATTCAAGCTCTGATAGCTGTTGTTGTAGCTTATAGTGCGTTCCATTTAACTCGGAACTCAGAAACCGGAGGTAGGAAGGACGTCACACCCACGTTGAATGCATTCCATTTACAAGTCAAATTTTTCATTTGGGTTAGGTACTAGCCGGGTTAGCCATTGTCAGTAATACCAGATGATAACAGACCTAAAAAAACAAATGTGCATACAAACAACACAACAACAAGTCCGCAGATAGAAGTTGGATAGGACTGTGTGTACAAATGATTTAGTGAGACACAAATGAGACAGAAGTGCTAATAACAGCATGTTACTACAGCTTTCATTACTGTTGATGCACGGGGCATCCATGTTGGATTTTGAGCTCGGGGAACTGCAAGGATGACTAAGTCAGAATTCTGAGGTGCGACTTTGACCTCGGAAAATCCGACGTCCGAGTACAAATTGAACGCGATACTATACATGAAGACCTCTCACCTTAAGCTGGTCAAACTCTTCAGCCCTGGACACAATACTGAGGATGTCAGCTTCTGTTCGCTGAGAGTTGAAAAGTTCATTGAAGGTCTTCACAGAAGGAGAGAAAAGAAATACAAGGGGTTAATGAAGTACCAGGACAAGTCCTTATGTCTGACGCAGTGATGCGCACTAAATTTGGCATGTATGCACAAGAAATGAACAAAGATGAATCAGATACATTAATTTCCAAGGTTACAATCTCATAAGTATATCTGTTCTACGTTTCCTTCTTTGATTGAAGGGTACAGGATACTCAAAACTGTGACTTTGTAAGTAAACATGTGTTAACTGTGTTTGTGGTCTTCTCATCAGTTCCTTTAAATTCTTTTCACTCGTTGTTTCTTTACTTAAATTGTATCATCTTAATTTCTTGGACAGGACCCTGGGTCCAGTTAGTCAAAAAGAGATGCTTGGTCAGGTGCCTTTGGCGTTTGTTATTGAAGCAAAAAGTCTAATATGGCATTGTATTTAGACGGGCTAGGTCGGAACTCTTGTTGTCACTATTTGACGCTCTGGGTCGGGACTCTCTGCATCATTATTTAATGTTCTCGGGACTTGCGTCTAGCCCTTTGGCGTCATATTTAGACGCACTTGGTTGGGACTCTTGGCGTCACTTTTTGACGTTCTGGGTCAAGACGTACTGACATTCGGCAAAACAACAAGACAGTTCAGGGAAAAGATGGTGGGTGGGGTTAAAGAATGTACGTTTCAGTGACACCAAGAACAGAACACCAACCCTGGTCTCCTGGGTGAAAGTCCTGTGATGTTTGACCCATCCACCACTCCAACAAACCTCCATATGCGGAGTTTCATAGAACTCGCTACCATTGTTGCTCTAAATACTACATCATCATACAGCACCGCGGCCAAGCTGCTGCAACGGATTGCAATTACAATCGCAAGAAACAAATCCAAAGAGGAAACACTGCCCACACCCTGAGCGTCTCTTCTGATGTGTGATTAGGTTCATTTTTGTTAAGAAAGTGAGTCCATACCTCTATGGTGTTGTATTTGATGTAGAAGTGGCTGGCGGTCCGGCCCATGTCAGTAGAGGCATAATAGCCAGTGCGCTCCTCGAAGCGGATCATTTTGGCTTTATCCAGCTTCCTGCCTGACTCCACCACAAGCTCCTTCCTGTACAGCTCCAAGGAGGGATCCATCTGGCAAACGAAGATGTAAATGCTTAATGCTTAATCGACCAATTACATTCTAGCATATGGGAGTGATATATTTACACAAGTTAATCTAAACTTTTTTGAATAATTAATTTGAAAATGCCATCAATTAACTCAATCATGTCTTATCTATCCACATACGTCTCTTCTATAAGAACTTATTTAGGTACAACTGTAGTCTTCCTTGAAGAAAACACTTCAAATAAAAACTCTGAAACTATTTATTGAGTGTATTTGTTTACACAAATAAAAATACTACAGATTAATGTACACATATTCAATAAAAGAAATGATGGGGAGATGCAAAAAATCCTCAAAGGGGCCTCATCTGTGCACTCTCCAATGCAAACTTAAATAAATATAGAAAGAGGCTAAAATACTGAAAAGAAAAGACAAAAAAGCCCAAACTAAAATTACACAAATTATCAAATCAACAGAATAATAATATAATAAAATAATATTTGCCACAAGCGGCTCAATCAGTAACAAGTTCAAATTGATGTTTGATTGAGATTTGGTAATTTATCTTGTCTTGTCTTAAGTATTTTTATTGTCATGTTGTCAAAGTAAACCCTGAAAAAACCCACCTGAAAAGCCTTGTGGTTGATGCCATATGCCAGTGGGTTGGCCCTCATGCGAACATACAGGTAGGTATAACTGAGCCACTTCACCGCCTCCTCCACGTTGGTCACCGTCCCCAGAGCAATCTGAATCCAGCAGAGAGAAGAGAGAAAGACTCCTCACACACACAGCCACTAACATCAGCGGTCTCTGTCACCATCTAGCGGACACTCCAGGATACTGCAGTCTCAACACAAAGATTGAGAAAGGCTGGTGTAGACTATATGCGAGTTGTGGAACTCCAGTAAGTAAGCTGGCAAGCTATTTAATTAACTTTGAACATAAGCAGCGTAATGTATGAATAAAATAGTAAATAAATGTCTAAAATGTCATTTTGTAATATTGCTTTTTGAGTAAGAGTTTTGTCAAACATCGCTTGGACTAGCCATTCAGGATTCAGAAAGGAAAGAAAGCAATTTTGGATCTAGACTGGAAGAATAAAGAAAAGACTAGCATTAATCCTGTCCAACCATGGTTATGGAGACTGACCTCGGCGTTGAGATTGTCAGCCAGGCTGTCCAGGAACTGGCTCTCGATGGGGTTCTGCTGGGTCAGCAGGGTCAAGTAGTGGCTCAGTTTCTCATGGGTGGTGATGATGGTGCCCTCGCCGTACTTGTCAAACTGGGGACGGCCTGCGCGCCCAAAAATCTGCATGACGTCCAGGATGCCCAGGTCCACCAGGGCGCCACGCTTGGCGTCGTAGATTTGAGTTCCCTGTTATAGACACAGGAGACAAGTGGCTAATTAAATATGAGTTAAAAAGCTGCTTATTTAAATGTGCTAAGACTGACCAAATAACTATTAGTATTTTAACTGCAGTGCAACAAACAAGAGAAGAACTCAGGTTTTCAGGGTTTCTACATGTTTTACCAAGTCAAATTTAAGACTTTCAAAGACCTTTTAATGACCATTAGAAACAAAATTTGAACAAATAAAATCCTTTTCATGTCTGTGTTATAATACAAAAGAGACCAATAACACGAAAGCTGATTGGCTGCAAAATAAGTGGCATGTTGGTCTCATTTGTAGTTGTAATACAGCATTTTATATTTGGAATAGCCAAAGAAAGAACTACAACTTCATGGAATAAAAAAATAAAATGTTCTAAAGCGCTGCAGGAGCATTAGAGGTAGCATTACATTAATGTAGGAAAATTAAGACCTGTTTAAAATGATTGAAGAATAAAATTTAAGATTTTTTAAGGCCCAAAATATTGAAAATTAATTTTTTACTAACCCTGTTAGTATATAATACTGTAACAGACAATGGTAAATGTAATTCATGTGACATTTAAAAAAAGGAAGTTAAATTTGGATTAATGTGCATTACAACAAATAGCTGTAAATATCACGAGACCCAGACCAGCAATGAATTGGTTCTACTGACATGTATATCCAAACTCTGATATGTATCGTATTTCTATGTGCCATAGAGCTCCATTGGAGTAAATATATTAAAAATATTAAAAACACTAGGGCTGGGTACCGCCAGTGATGTCCCAAATCAATTCAATTTTATTTATATAGATCTAAATAACAACAACAGTTATCTCATTGCGCTTTTCATAAAAGAGCAGGTCTAGACCGTACTCTGTGATGTTAGAAACCTCAAGCAGAATTGAAACAATTCAATTCCGATTCACAAGGTATTGGAATACATTTCTGATCAATTAGGTCAGGGAAATTACAGTTATAGCAACAATTTTGTTTAGATTTAAATAAATAAAAAAGATTCTCAGATAACTTGTGCTGTAAATCGTACAAGCAAGAAGCAACCCCAAAATATTGGTTCTTTTGTAAGATTGTTTTTTGGTCATTTTTGGCCTTTAATTGGTAATTGACTAAATTTAATTGATAGGAGAGTAGACAGGAACGGAAGGCAAGAGAGAAATAGAAAGAAAGAGAGAGAGAGAGAGAGAGA